>NC_084629.1:44496834-44546834 GCF_033978795.1 Nerophis ophidion | reverse complement strand
GTAAACAAACTACGGTGAGTTCAAGGACCGCCAAAATTAGTAGGACAAAACGGCGCTCGCCAAATACTCGAATCAGTGAAGTATGTTTAAAGGGGAACATTATCACAATTTCAAAAGGGTTAAACACAATAAAAATCAGTTCCCAGTGGCTTGTTGTATTTTTTGAATTTTTTTTCTAAATTTTACCGGTCTCGGAATATCCCTAAATAAAGCTTTAAAGTGCCTTATTTTCGCTATCTTCGAAACCATTATTCATTTCCCTGTGACGTCACAGTGCTGCCAATGTAAACAAACAATGGCGAATACCACAGCAAGATATAGCGACATTAGCTCAGATTCAAACTCGGATTTCAGCGACTTAAGCGATTCAACAGATTACGCATGTATTGAAACAGATGGTTGGAGTATGAAAGTATTGAAGAAGAAACTGAAGCTATTGAGCGAATAGCTATTGCCGCTATTCATAGCCATAGCATGGCCGAATAGCTGCGTTAGCATCGCCGGTAAAATGTGCGGACCAAACGATCAGGACTTTCGCATCTTTTGACACTGGAGCAACTTAAATCCGTCGATTGGTAAGTGTTTGTTTCGCATTAAATGTGGGTGGAAGGAAACGTAATATAGTTGCAAATGCATCTACAGGTTATCCATACATCTCTGTACCATGTCTGCTTTAGCACCGCCGGTATATAGCATGTTAGCATCGATTAGCTGGCAGTCAACATCAACAAAACTCACCTTTGTGATTTTGTTGACTATCGTTGCAAATGCATCTACGGGTTATCCATACATCTCTGTGCCATGTCTGCTTTAGCATCGCCGGCAAAATGTGGAGACACTCCAGCACATTCAATGGGGGTCTGGCGGCAGACACTTTGGCATCTTCGGGCCAGTGGTGCAACTTGAATCCCTCCCTGTTAGTGTTGTTACAACCTCCGACAACACACCGTCGAGGCATGATGTCTCCGAGGTTCCAAAAAATAGTCGAAAAAACGGAAAATAACAGAGCTGAGACCCAATGTTTACAATGTGTTGAAAATGAAAATGGCGGCTGTATTACCTCTGCGACGTCACATTCTGACGTCATCGCCTCCAGCGCGATAAACAGAAAGGCGTTTAATTCGCCAAAATTCACCCATTTAGAGTTCGGAAATCGGTTAAAAAAATAGATGGTCTTTTTTCTGCACCATCAAGGTATATATTGACGCTTACATAGGTCTGCTGATAATGTTCCCCTTTAATGCAAACAGTGTGCTTTATAGCAATTAGGGAGGTTTGTGTCATGTTTGTCCTTCTACAGAAACCATATTAAAACAAAAAATATGTTTTTTTCCCCTTATAATTTCCATTTTTCATATATTTTTGAAAAAGCTCCAGAGAGCCTCTAGGGCGGCGCTAAAGAGCCGCGTGCGGCTTCAGAGCCGTGGGTTTCCGACCCCTGATCTAGATGAATAAATATTGGATTGTTGGACAGAAAGAATTCAGAGTAGGATTATTCCATTTAGAACAAACACAATATATCCCCGTTTAAATAAGAACATCTCATTTCAGTAGGTCTTTAATGCAGTATGAAGAAGAATGTTTTAATGTAGACACATAGAATCATCATACTGCTGTGATTATATGTGTCAAGTGTTCATTCAAGGCTAAGGCAAAATATGGAGATATATATCCTGTATCGTGACATGGCCTAAAAATATCGAGATATCAATAAAAGGCCATATCACCCAGCCCTACCTCACCATTAACAGAAGCCTGGTATTCTCTGCGGTTGAGTAACTGAACACCACTAAATTGTGGTAATACGTCGGCTCTTACCGGAGACATCAGCGGAGCTTCCGTCCTGCTGCAGCTGTGTGACTTCCCTCAGAGACTCTGGCGGTCAACACACCCGTGGCCACACCCCTCCGACTTTCACTAAAACACTAGCAACACAATATGCAGATAAGGGATTTTCCAGAATTATCCTAGTAAATGTGTCTAATAACATCTGAATCGCTCCCACTGCCGTCGCCTTTTTTTTTTTTTTTTCCAAATGCTTCACTCTAACTTTCCTCATCCACGAATTTTTCATCCTCGCGCAAAAAAATGGGGAAATCGTCGCTTTCTCGGTCTGAATCGCTCTTGCTGCTGATGGCTGTGATTATAAACAATGCTATGGCTATGATTATAAACGCGCACATCGTCTGCTACTTCCGGTACAGGCAAGGCTTTTTTATTAGCGACCAAAAGTTGCAAACTTTATCGTCGATGTTCTCTACTAAATCCTTTCAGCAAAAATATGGCAATATCGCGAAATGTTTAAGTATGACACATAGAATGGACCTGCTATCCCCGTTTAAATAAGAACATCTCATTTCAGTAGGTCTTTAATGCAGTATGAAGAAGAATGTTTTAATGTAGACACATAGAATCATCATGCTGCTGTGATTATATGTGTCAAGTGTTCATTCAAGGCTAAGGCAAAATATGGAGATATATATCCTGTATCGTGACATGGCCTAAAAATATCGAGATATCAATAAAAGGCCCTATCACCCAGCCCTACCTCACCATTAACAGAAGCCTGGTATTCTCTGCGGTTGAGTAACTGAACACCACTAAATTGTGGTAATAAGTCGGCTCTTACCGGAGACATCAGCGGAGCTCCCGTCCTGCTGCAGCTGTGTGACTTCCCTCAGAGACTCTGGCGGTCAACACACACGTGGCCACACCCCTCCGACTTTCACTAAAACACTAGCAACACAATAGGCAGATAAGGGAATTTCCAGAATTATCCTATTAAATGTGTCTAATAACATCTGAATCGCTCCCACTGCCGTCGCCTTTTTTTTCTTCTTTTCCTAGTGCTTCACTCTAACTTTCCTCATCCACGAATTTTTCATCCTCGCGCAAAAAAATGGGGAAATCGTCGCTTTCTCGGTCCGAATCGCTCTTGCTGCTGATGGCTGTGATTATAAACAATGCTATGGCTATGATTATAAACGCGCACATCGTCTGCTACTTCCGGTACAGGCAAGGCTTTTTTATTAGCGACCAAAAGTTGCAAACTTTATCGTCAATGTTCTCTACTAAATACTTTCAGCAAAAATATGGCAATATCGCGAAATGTTTAAGTATGACACATAGAATGGACCTGCTATCCCCGTTTAAATAAGAACATCTTTTTTCAGTAGGCCTTTAAAGCAGTATGAAGAAGAATGTTTTAATGTAGACACATAGAATCATCATGCTGCTGTGATTATATGTGTCAAGTGTTCATTCAAGGCTAAGGCAAAATATGGAGATATTTATCGTGTATCGTGACATGGCCTAAAAATATCGAGATATCAATAAAAGGCCCTATCACCCTCACCATTAACAGAAGCCTGGTATTCTCTGCGGTTGAGTAACTAAACAGCTCCCACCACTACATGAGAAAATAAAGCTATTTGTAGACAATACAGATCATGTTATTAAAATTGTATGTCTGATATACAGAAAATCAGTCTTATTAGGTGATTGAAAATTGATTTTTTGGCGGAAATTACGAAATCCCGCAGATTTAAAGATGGCTGTGAGTCTTTTTGATGATCCCCCTCCACTTGTGCACGGGAGGACTGCCGCTGGCCTCCAGCCTACGAAGCAGCCCGCATGGCTGCAGGTAAGGCACATCGGGGTGAGCCTGGTAGAAGTGCTCCAGCCTCTCCACAACTTTGGTCAAGCCTACCGTGCTGGCGTAGAACATGGGTCCACCGCGGTGCTTAGGCCAGCCATAGCCGAACACATAGATGACATCGATGTCTTCGGGTCCGGCGGCTATCCCTTCCTCCAGGATACGGAAGCCCTCGTTGATGAGGCTGTACAGGCAGCGTTCCAGCACCTCCTGGCGGTCTATGCGGCGCGCTGCCAGGCCATGTTGGGATCGATACCCCTCCAGGAAGTGTTGCACCCATGGGTCGAACCTTGCTTCATGCCGGTTGTCGTACTTATACCATCCGCGGCCCGTCTTCTGGCCGAATCGTCCGTGCCCGCAGAGCAGATCTCCAAGAGGACTGTACCTGCGACCATGTCGGACTCTGGCTCCCGGCCCGGTTGTTGCACCAGGCTGCACCAGACCCTCTTCCTTTCTAATCCTCCAGCCGACATCAAGCCCGGAGAGGTCAGACATTCTGAAGAGCCCCATGGTGAAACCGAACTCCTCCAGCGCTGCATCTACCAACTCAGGCGTGGCTCCTTCCTCCAACAGAAAAAGGCCTTGCTCCGAGTATGGCTTCAGCATGCGGTTCCCGACAAAACCGGGGCAGTTACCCACGGCCACGCCGACTTTGCCCATTTTCTTCCCCAGACTCATGGCGGTGGCCACAGCTTGGGGAGAGGAGCGTGATCCGCACACCACCTCCAGCAGCTTCATGACATGTGCCGGGGCAAAGAAATGCATCCCGACCACAAGCTCCGGGCGGGGGCTCTGAGAGGCGATGAGGTCTACGTCTATGCCGGACGTGTTGGTGCACAGGATTGTGTTCGGTTTACACAGAGCAGAGAGCTGCTGGAAGACTTTCTTCTTCAGGACCGTGTCTTCAAACACAGCCTCGATGACCAGGTCAACATCCGCCACGGCCTGCAGGTTTTGGCTGTAAGTGACCGTGTCGAGTGGGGGAGCCCCCCCTCGTCTCTTGGCCCCCCGCCGCAGCATACCTGATATAGCCTGCTTGGAGTCCACCAGTTGCTTCTCCTGGGCCTCCACGGCAACCACAGACAAGCCCGCCTGAACAAGGGAGACCACGATGCCTCTCCCCATTGTGCCGAGACCTTCAAGACCAAACATTAAAAAAGGACATTTTTAGTGACTTTTGATCGAGAAAAATCACAACTCCTCCATTTTGTCTGTATTGCTGAGGACCAGCTTTTAAAAATGTATCAAGTAGGGCTGGGCGATATATCGATATACTCGATATATCGCAGGTTTGTCTCTGTGCGACATAGAAAATGACTATATCGTGATATTCAAGTATACGTTCTCACGCAGTTGCTTTTAGCTGCGGGCATTACACTGCATGCGTTTCCCACTCTTTCCTTCTCACAGAGACTTAAAACAAGCGTACCTTCTTACATACATTACGTGTGCAACGTCACACGCTCCCGAGGTAGCCACATGGTAACGATAGATGTGATGCCAACGGTGCGGTGCGAGTGGTAATATGAGAGAGAGAAGATACGAATCTGGTAAAAAAAATGAAGGAAGAATGTATTCCCAAGAAAAACAGCACGGGGTCTATCGTCTGGCTGTGGTTTGGCTTCAAGCGGGAAGATGTTGAACAGACAACAGTAATATCAAGTATGCGGCAAAAGCGTTGCTACAAAAAGTAGCACCGCTGCTAATGTGGTATCCTTTGAAAAGTCACCCGCTAGGGAATAAGGAGTGCTTGGAACTCCTCATGTCAACATCTCCGATCGGCGCCACGCCAACAAAATGCCAAAAGAACTATATGTATGAGTAAAAAAATCAATCAATCAATCAATCAATGTTTACTTATATAGCCCTAAATCACTAGTGTCTCAAAGGGCTGCACAAACCACCACGACATCCTCGGTAGGCCCACATAAGGGCAAGGAAAACTCACACCCAGTGGGACGTCGGTGACAATGATGACTATGAGAACCTTAGAGAGGAGGAAAGCAATGGATGTCGAGCGGGTCCAACATGATACTGTGAAAGTTCAATCCACAATGGATCCAACACAGTCGCGAGAGTCCAGTCCAATCCAATCCAAAGCGGATCCAACACAGCAGCGAGAGTCCCGTTCCCAGCGGAGCCAGCAGGAAACCATCCCAAGCGGAGGCGGATCAGCATCGCAGAGATGTCCCCAGCCGATACACAGGCAAGCAGTACATGGCCACCGGATCGGACCGGACCCCCTCCACAAGGGAGAGTGGGACATAGAAGAAAAAGAAAAGAAACGGCAGATCAACTGGTCTAAAAAGGGAGTCTATTTAAAGGCTAGAGTATACAAATGAGTTTTAAGGTGAGACTTAAATGCTTCTACTGAGGTGGCATTTCGAACTGTTACCGGGAGGGCATTCCAGAGTACTGGAGCCCGAAAATAAACAATAGAAGGAGATAACGTCCGCAGGAACCTACCACATAGCGAAGGACATACACTATTTGATTTCCTATTATGCAGCTCATTTTTATTTGACACTTATTGAAATATCTTGTGTGACATCATGCAGAAAAGTGCACTTTATTTGTTTTAAACTATTGTAGTGGCGTTCTGTACAAAAAGTGCACTTTCATTTAGTGTTGTTTTGATATGTCATCTTAGTGACATCATGCACAAAAGTGCACATTATGTGTTTTAAACTATTGTAGTGGCGTTCCGTACAAAAAGTGCAGTTTAATTTAGTGTTTTGATATGTCATCTTAGTGACATCATGCACAAAAGTGCACTAATTGCTTGTTTTAAAATGTCTCTGACAATCTTGCACTTTCTGTTTGTAAATGACATGAATGTTTGTGCCACTGCTTAATAATTGTTTAATAAATACACTTTTGCTAAATTGACTTAGAACTTATGAGGAAGAATGTTTTAATGTAGACACATAGAATCATCATACTGCTGTGATTATATGTGTCGAGTGTTCATTCAAGGCTAAGGCAAAATATGGAGATATATATTGTGTATCGTGACATGGACTAAAAATATTGAAATATTAATAAAAGGCCATATTGCCCAGCTCTAGTATCAACACTAGACTACCTTGAAAAATGTGTTTTTCCATGCCTGGAATTTTAATGCACAAGATGCAGTGCTTTGATGTCCATAATGTTCAACTGCAGAGAGGACACAGTCCATTCTCTTCTACTACTGGGAGGACTTAAACTACTACTACTACTACTACTACTACTACTACTACTACTACTACTACTACTATTACCTACTAACTACTGTTGATGGTGTTTATCCCTAATTAGTCAGTCAAACTTTGTTTACATGGCACTTTCTATGCACAGGCAAGTTTTCCACTTCAAAATAGTACCGTGGGAAACTGTAAAAAAGTCATTAAATACAGATGTTAGAACAAAAACTAATTGTCACATTTGTGGTAAAAATGTGGTAAAAATACAAAAATGTAATGTTAATATTTATTAAAATTTAAATACACATTTTTATTAAAATTAAATTCCGCCGGCAATTTGCATTTAAACGTCACATTTGTGGTAAAAATGTGGTAAAAATACGAAAATTAAATTTAAATTTTAAAATTTAAATAAAAATCTTTTAAAATTAAATTTTAATAAATATTTGTATTAAAATTTGCAGGCACCTTGCAATTAAATGTTACTTTTGTGGTAAAAATACAAAAATTTAATTTTTATTTCTATTAAAATTTAAATACACATTTTTATTCAAATTAAATTCTGCCGGCAATTTGCATTTAAACGTCACCTTTGTGGTAAAAATGTGGTAAAAATACGAAAATTACATTTGAATTTTAAAATTTAAATAAAAATCTTTTAAAATTAAATTTTAATAAATATTTGTATTAAAATTTGCAGGCACCTTGCAATTAAATGTTACATTTGTGGTAAAAATACAAAAATTTAATTTTTATTTCTATTAAAATTTAAATACACATTTTATTAAAATTAAATTCCGCCGGCAATTTGCATTTAAACGTCACATTTGTGGTAAAAATGTGGTAAAAATACGAAAATTAAATTTAAATTTTAAAATTTAAATAAAAATCTTTTAAAATTAAATTTTAATAAATATTTGTATTAAAATTTGCAGGCACCTTGCAATTAAATGTTACATTTGTGGTAAAAATACAAAAATTTAATTTTTATTTCTATTAAAATTTAAATACACATTTTTATTCAAATTAAATTCTGCCGGCAATTTGCATTTAAACGTCACCTTTGTGGTAAAAATGTGGTAAAAATACGAAAATTAAATTTAAATTTTAAAATTTAAATAAAAATCTTTTAAAATTAAATTTTAATAAATATTTGTATTAAAATTTGCAGGCACCTTGCAATTAAATGTTACATTTGTGGTAAAAATACAAAAATTTAATTTTTATTTCTATTAAAATTTAAATCCACATTTTTATTCAAATTAAATTCTGCCGGCAATTTGCATTTAAACGTCACCTTTGTGGTAAAAATGTGGTAAAAATACGAAAATTAAATTTGAATTTTAAAATTTAAATAAAAATCTTTTAAAATTAAATTTCAATAAATATTTGTATTAAAATTTGCAGGCACTTTGCAATTAAATGTTACATTTGTGGTAAAAATACAAAAAATTAATTTTTATTTCTATTAAAATTTAAATAAACATTTTTATTAGTTAAATTTTTTTAAATTGCCTGCAAATTTGTGTAGTTTTACCACATTGTGGTTAAAATACAAAAATTTGCAGGCAATTTGCAATTAAATGTCACATTTGTGGTAAAAATACAAAAATTAAATGTTATTTTTTATTAAAATTGAGATAAAGTTTTTATTATTAAAATTACGTTTTAAATTTTTATTTTTACCACAATGAGGTAAAAATACTTAGTTCCGTCTGGAAATCGGGAGAATGGTTGTCCCGGGAGATTTTCGGGAGAGGCACTGAAATTCGGGAGTCTCCCGGAAAATTCTGGAGGGTTGGCAAGTATGTGTTAGAATAACGGAGCCTCTTTATTTTACTTTTTGGCACGTGGTTGAGACAAATCGTATTTAACAGTACATTGACAGAAGTGTAGAATAAAAATAGTATAATACTCTACCTCATAGAATCTGCTACACAGGTATGTATACTATACATATATACATATATGTGTGTGTATACATGTATCTTTTTTAGTGTTCTCTTCTATATAAAATGAATATAAAAAGGTACTGCTACATTAATTAGAATTACCTTGACTGTTAAATAAATATATTGACATTTATTAACGTGGACCCCGACTTAAACAAGTGGTAAAACTTAATCGGGTGTTACCATTTAGTGGTCAATTGTACGGAATATGTACTGAACTGTGCAATCTACTAATAAAAGTTTCAATCAATCAATCAAAGGCAGAATTAGTGACTAACAGTCTTACCGATAACAGCTGTTTTGTGAATGGGCCTTGGCTTGCTGTTGTCCCAGCGAGCTCCACTGGACATGCTCCACTTGGCGACAGCTCTCTGAGCAAAGAAACTGTACTGCAGAGCCTGAGCCTGGCCAGAGGTGAATAATGTGGCCATCAGCTCTTTTTCCCTCTCCATCCCCCGAGTGTAGGGCAAGGTGGCGGCTGCCTGCAGGGCCTGGACACAAGCCACTGGCGCTATGGCTCCACGGGTGCTCTGGCGCACCCTGAGCATAGCTTCCTCAAACAGAGCATCCAAAAGGGGAGGGCAAGGGCATGGACGGGTGCTAATTCGGCGAGCGTCCAGCGTGTGCTCTGAAAGAGAAACAATGAAGGAAGTGCGTTTAAAAAAAAAAAAAAAAAAAGCCATTTATCAACAACACCCAGAAACGCCGTTGGCCTTGCTGGGTCCGAGCTCATCTAAGATGGACTGATGCAAAGTGGGAAAGTGTTCTGGCTCTGACGAGTCCACATTTCAAATTGTTTTTGGAAACTTTGGACGTCTTGTAAACAAAACCACCCGGATTGTTATAGGCGCAAAGTTCAAAAGTCAGCATCTGTGATGGTATGGTGGTGTATTAGTGCCCAAGGCATAGGTAACTTACACATCTGTGAAGGCACCATTAATGCTGAAAGGTACATACAGGTTTTGGAGCAACATTTGTTGCCATTCAAGCAACATTATCATAGACGCCCCTGCTTATTTCAGCAAGACGACGCCAAGCCACGTGTTACAACAGCGTGCCTTCATAGTAAAAGAGTGCGGCTACTAGAAATTGAAAGAATTCCACCTGTAAAGGTTCAAAAATTGGTCTCCTCAGTTCCCAAACGTTGACTGAGTGTTGTTTAAAGGAAAGGCCATGTAACACAGTGGTAAAAATGCCCCTGTGACAATGTTTTTGCAATGCGTTGCTGCCATTATATTCTAAGTCAGGGGTCACCAACCTTTTTGAAACCAAGAGCTACTTCTTGGGTACTGATTAATGCGAAGGGCTACCAGTTTGATACACACTTAAATAACTTGCCAGAAAAAAGCAAATTTGCTCAATTTAGCTTTAATGAATAAATCTATATATATATATATATATATATATATAAAATGGGTATTTCTGTCTGTCAATCCGTCGTGTCAATCAATCAATCAATGTTTACTTATATAGCCCTAAATCACTACTGTCTCAAAGGGCTGCACAAACCACTACGACATCCTCGGTAGGCCCACATAAGGGCAAGGAAAACTCACACCCAGTGGGACGTCGGTGACAATGATGACTATGAGAACCTTGGAAAGGACCTCAAATGTGGGCAACTTGAAGAAGAAACTGAAGCCATTGAGCGAATAGCTATTGACGCTATTCGGCCATAGCGTGGGTGTACCTAATGAAGTGGCCCATAGCATGGCTGCCTTATCAGCATCGCCGGTAAAATGTGCGGACCAAACGATCAGGACTTTCGCATCTTGTGACACTGGAGCAACTTAAATCAGTCGATTGGTAAGTGTTTGTTTCGCATTAAATGTGGGTATCTAGTTTCAAACGTACATACAGCTAGCGTAAATAGCATGTCCCCTCTAGGGGACCAAAAGCAATGGATGTCGAGCGGGTCTAACATGATACTGTGAAAGTTCAATCCATAGTGGCTCCAACACAGCCGCGGGAGTTCAGTTCAAAGCGGATCCAAGACCTCACTTAGACCTATATTTCCTTAATTTACATCTTTCAGCAAAAATCAACAGGAAGTTGGCAATTACCCCTTCAAAACAAAAGTTTTGTAAAAACCTGTCACCTTTTTTCAAACATTATCTCCTCTGAGCGCGTTTGTTGTGTGGGCTTCAAACTCGCACAGGAAAGAGATTGAACCCTTCTGATTTAAAGAGTTTTTCTAACTGCTCCGGTTTTGATTTCAGGAGCCTTCAAAGAACCGCTGCGCTGATGCTGCTGCGCTGCTGCCGTCTCAAGATGGCCGCTTAAAAGCAGGAAGCAGCAGCGTGACCACACAATGCAGAGAAGGTAGATACTGTGCGGGTGAAGATATGTTGACTGGGTGAAAGAAGGAGGCACCAGTTTGACTCCAGGATACAGAGAAGGTAGGTAATGTGCAGGTAAAGATATGTTGTCTGGGTGATGGCAGGAAGCGCCAGCGTGTATGGGTGGAAAAAAAGAAGCACCAGTGTGACCCCGGGATGCAGGGAAGGTAGGTAATGTGCAGGTAAAGATATGTTGAATGGGTAAAGGCAGGAAACACCAGCAAAAGTCGGTCCCGCCCATCGCTGCTCGCAGCTTTAATTTCAATTGTTATTTTTTTATTTGTTACTATTTTTGATACTATTTTATGTTTGTATTTCTTTGTTATTCATATAATTTTTCTAGATATATTTTAAATATATATTTTATATTATTTTTAGAGGATTTTAATTTTTAAGTTATTCTCCAGTGAGGTTTAAAATTGTGTTTTTCCTCACTCATTCTAGTTGTCAATAATGCTGTGTGTGCATTTTATTTTCTAGTATAAAATTACTTTAACACCATTACATTTTTTTATTAAGTTCCCCTGTTATTTGTTGTACCGTATTTTCCGTACTACGAGGCACACATGAAATCTT
Organism: Nerophis ophidion; assembly: GCF_033978795.1. Classification (NCBI taxonomy): domain Eukaryota; kingdom Metazoa; phylum Chordata; class Actinopteri; order Syngnathiformes; family Syngnathidae; genus Nerophis; species Nerophis ophidion. The sequence goes on along the minus strand of NC_084629.1, from coordinate 44,535,127 downwards.
TTTTTCTTCTCAAAACTCGACACTGAAGTGAAGTGAATTATATTTTATATAGCGCTTTTTCTCTAGTCACTCAAAGCACTTTACATAGTGAAACCCAATATCTAAATTACATTTAAACCAGTGTGGGTGGCACTGGGAGCAGGTGGGTAAAGTGTCTTGCCCAAGGACACAACAGCAGTGACTAGAATGGCAGAAGCGGGAATTGAACCTGCAACCCTAAGGTTGCTGGCACGGCCACTCTACCAACCGAGCTATACCGCCTTATAAACCCGGTGCGCCTAATGTACGGAATAATTCTGCTTTTGCTCACCGACCTCGAAGCCATTTAATTTGGTACATGGTGTAATGATAAGTGTGACCAGTAGATGGCAGTCAAACATAAGAGATAAGTGTAGGCTGCACTATGATGGCAAATATCACTCAAGTAAACAACACCAACGTTTTGTATGTTCCATTGAAAATATAGTGAAGTGAAGCTAATTATATTTATATAGCGCTTTTCTCTAGTGACTCAAAGCGCTTTTACATAGTGAAACCCAATATCTAAGTTACATTTAAACCAGTGTGGGTGGCACTGGGAGCAGGTGGGTAAAGTGTCTTGCCCAAGGACACAACGGCATTGACTCGGATGGCGGAAGCTGGAATCGAACCTGGAACCCTCAAGTTGCTGGCACGGCCACTTTACCGACCGAGCTATAGAACATTACATACGAATACGTTTTTCAACTTGTTTAAGGTTGGGTCCACGTTAATCAATTCATCAATCAATCAATCAATCAATCAATCAATCAATGTTTATTTATATAGCCCCAAATCACAAATGTCTCAAAGGACTGCACAAATCATTACGACTACGACATCCTCGGAAGAACCCACAAAAGGGCAAGGAAAACTCACACCCAGTGGGCAGGGAGAATTCACATCCAGTGGGACGCCAGTGACAATGCTGACTATGAGAAACCTTGGAGAGGACCTCAGATGTGGGCAACTTGAAAACGAAATTGAAGCTATTGAGCGAATAGCTATTGACGCTATTCGGCCATAGCGTGGGTGTACCTAATGAAGTGGCCCATAGCATGGCTGCCTTATTAGCATCGCCGGTAAAATGTGCGGACCAAACGATCAGGACTTTCGCATCTTGTGACACTGGAGCAACTTAAATCCGTCGATTGGTAAGTGTTTGTTTCGCATTAAATGTGGGTATCTAGTTTCAAACGTACATACAGCTAGCGTAAATAGCATGTTAGCATCGATTAGCGTAGCATGTTAGCATCGATTAGCTGGCAGTCATGCTGCGACCAAATATGTCTGATTAGCACATAAGTAAACAACATCAACAAAACTCACCTTTGTGATTTCGTTGACTTAATGGTTGCAAATGCATCTGCAGGTTATCCATACATCTCTGTGCCATGTCTGTCTTAGCATCGCCGGTCAAATGTGAAGACACAATAGGGGTCTGGCGGCAGATTTCTTGCCAGTGGTGCAACTTGAATCCCTCCCTGTTAGTGTTGTTACACCCTCCGACAAGGCATGATGTCTCCAAGGTTCCAAAAAATAGTCGAAAAAACGGAAAATAACAGAGCTGAGACCCGGTGTTTGTAATGTGAAAATGAAAATAACGGGTGTGTTACCTCGGTGACGTCACGTTCTGACGTCATCGCTACAAGACCGATAAACAGAAAGGCGTTTAATTCGCCAAAATTCACCCGTTTAGAGTTCGGAAATCGGTTAAAAAAAATACATGGTCTTTTTTCTGCACCATCAAGGTATATATTAGGGATGCACCGATTAATCGGTAACCGAATATATTCGGCCGAATATGGCAAAAAAAGCCACATTCGGCCTTCGGTGGAATGAGTTAAAAGCAAGGCCGAATAGTGGCGTGTGACGCAAGTTTTTGACGCGGTGACGCAATCAACCGACGTGCAGTGATATGTTGTGTACCTGTATAAGTGTATGAGGTTACAAGCACACACTTATTGAGATTTAGTGGGGCCTCTGTTTACATTATTAGCCTGTTGTGTAGGCTACCTGTATAAGTGTATGAGGTTACAAGCACACACTTAATTGAGATTTACTTAAGCCTTCTGTTTACATTATTAGCATATCTACTGTGGCTAAGCAGACTTTTGCCAAAAGGACAATTATTCATTTGTTGTGGGTTTATCCACTTTAATGCATTTTATATTTTTTTGGAATGCATGTTTTGTTTGAAGGCCTAATAGAAATGAAAAACTTTGTGCTTTTTTTGAAAAGCAAAGACTACTGGAATATTAAAAAAATGCCGATATTCAATAAAAAATGACTTTATTTGAAAAACATGTCTAAATATTTATTCTATCAATCATCAATCAATCAATGTTTACTTATATAGCCCTAAATCAGTAGTGTCTCAAAGGGCTGCACAAACCACTACGACATCCTCTGGCAAGGAAAACTCACACCCAGTGGGACGTCGGTGACAATGATGACTATGAGAACATGATACTGTGATACTGATGACTATGAGAACATGATACTGTGAAAGATCAATCCATAATGGATCCAACACAGTCGCGAGAGTCCAGTCCAAAGCGGATCCAACACAGCAGCGAGAGTCCCGTTCACAGCGGAGCCAGCAGGAAACCATCCCAAGCGGAGGCGGATCAGCAGCGCAGAGATGTCCCCAGCCGATACACAGGCGAGCAGTACATGGCCACCGGATCGGACCGGACTCCCTCCACAAAGGAGAGTGGGACATAGAAGAAAAAGAAAAGAAACGGCAGATCAACTGGTCTAGGCTATTTATGCAATATTTAAAAAATTGTGAAAAACTGCATTCATTATTCGGCCAAGCATTTAAATTTTATTCAGCTTCGGCCACACATTTTCATTTGGGTGCATCCCTAGTATATCAATCAATCAATGTTTACTTATATAGCCCTAAATCACTAGTGTCTCAAAGGGCTGCACAAACCACTACGACATCTTCGGTAGGCCCACATAAGGGCAAGGAAAACTCACACCCAGTGGGACGTCGGTGACAATGATGACTATGAGAACCTTGGAGAGGAGGAAAGCAATGGATGTCGAGCGGGTCTAACATGATACTGTGAAAGTTCAATCCATAATGGATCCAACACAGTCGCGAGAGTCCAGTCCAAAGCGGATCCAACACAGCAGCGAGAGTCCCGTTCACAGCGGAGCCAGCAGGAAACCATCCCAAGCGGAGGCGGATCAGCAGCGCAGAGATGTCCCCAGCCGATACACAGGCGAGCAGTACATGGCCACCGGATCAAATCCATATATATATATTGACACTTACATAGGTCTGGTGATAATGTTCCCCTTTAACTATCCCGAAAACGGGGATTTACTCTAAGAATTACGCCCCGATTTCTACTGTACTATCTTTTCCAAGGTCCCCTAACTGGAGAAGGTGCTGGCAAAGACTCCATGTAGACCACAGTATCCGCCGTCTGCCGTCATTTCCAATTGGTCAGAAATAAAAATGCCCCCCCCGGGGTAAAAAAATTCTCTACTTAATTCCCATTCCTGTCTCCCCTGACATGATTACACAAGACAGAATCCTTCACAGCGCCACCGAATTACACCGAGATCCAGAAAATGGGTCAGCGTGGCGTAGATTAAAAGGACCGCTATCCAATCCACCGGCTCAAATTTGCTCCAATAAACAATGAAATGAAGTTTGGAACCGTATTTTCAGGACTCGGGTTATTTGCCGCCCGAACACATGCATCATGTCCACGGTGCTGGTGTGAGGATGCGTTGCGACCCCAAGACACTTTGCATTAATCTGTAAATGGCTTTGCTGTTTCCGTGGATTTGTGCTGCAGCGAAGGGGGACGCCTGCTTGTCCTGACAGATGTAACGGGCAGATGTTGCAAAACGCTGTGCGAAAACATTTAATCCCATCAATGGGGCCAAGGGGAGGAACACGTGCACCCGCTTCAACACACTTGGTAGGCTCACTGGCGGCCGCTTTTTATTCAGCAACCGACGGGGCGTCCCTTGTCAAGCGTTTAGCACACCCGCCCAATTAACTCAAGACGGGGGGCATCCATCCAAAGGTTTCAGTTTGGTTGACTCGCATCTCGTTTGGCTTGCTTGACTCACTCTGAAGCTCATTTTCATCCAACAAACTCAAAGTCATATTGGGACCAGAGGTGGGTAGAGTAGCCAGAAATTGTACTCGAGTAAGAGTACTGTTACTTTCGAGATTTATTACTCAAGCGAAAGTAAGGAGTAGTCACCCAAATATTTACTTGAGTAAAAGTAAAAAGTATGTTGTGAAAAAACTACTCAGTAACTGATGAGTAACCTCATTACGGCAACAAGTAATGCACAAAAACATAAAAATAGCAATGAGCAAATTCAGAGCCAGGAATATCGCTTAAGCAACTAAAACAATAATATATATTAAATAATAGTACATTAAAATAAAATAAAAAAAAATGGCACATTGAGCCACAATAACTTAACAGCACCATAGCCTCAGTAGGCATTCATTGATTTGATTGATTGATTAAAACTTGTATTAGTAGATTACACAGTACAGTACATATTCCCTACAACTGACCACTAAATGGTAACACCCCAATAACTTTTTCAACGTTTATCAATTACTTAGTAAATGACCAAGTCGAGGTGATCAACCACTGGGCCGCAGAAGAATTTTTTATATATAAAAAAAAATAATAATAATTAAATCAACATAAAAAACACAATATACACTTACAATTAGTGCACCAACCACAAAAACCTCCCTTTTTCATGACAAAGAAGAAAAAAAAGAAAAAAAAAGGAGGTTATCCATGCATCTCTGTGCCATGTCTGTCTTAGCATCGCCGGTCAAATGTGGAGACACTCTGGCACATTCAATGGGGGTCTGGCGGCAGATTTCTTGCCAGTGGTGCAACTTGAATCCCTCCCTGTTAGTGTTGTTACATATCATTTATACACACACATATCATACATATATATATATATATATATATATATATATATATATATATATATATATATATATACACGGTGGCAGAGGGGTTAGTGCGTCTGCCTCACAATACGAAGGTCCTGCAGTCCTGGGTTCAAATCCAGGCTCGGGATCTTTCTGTGTGGAGTTTGCATGTTCTCCCCGTGACTGCGTGGGTTCCCTCCGGGTACTCCGGCTTCCTCCCACTTCCAAAGACATGCACCTGGGGATAGGTTGATTGGCAACACTAAATTGGCCCTAGTGTGTGAATGTGAGTGTGAATGTTGTCTGTCTATCTGTGTTGGCCCTGCGATGAGGTGGCGACTTGTCCAGAGTGTACCCCGCCTTCCGCCCGATTGTAGCTGAGATAGGCGCCAGCGCCCCCCGCGACCCCGAAAGGGAATAAGCGGTAAAAAATGGATGGATGGATATATATACATACATTTATATATACAGTATATCATTTATATTTATTTATTTTGCCGTTTTTGTTGACATGTTGAAGGTGTTTTAATGAATATACATGCATGTTTAACATATAGATTCTTATCTTTCATGAAGACAAGAATATAAGTTGGTGTATTACCTGATTCTGATGACTTGCATTGATTGGACTCAGACGTCCACGTTTTCAAATGGAGGAGAAAAAAAGTTCCTCTTTTCCGTCTAATACCACATGAAAGTCGTTGGTTTTTGGCATCTTATTTGTCCAGCTTCCATATTCGTTTTTATACACTTTACAAGAAATACATTGGCGGCAAACTCCGTAGCTTGCTAGCTTGTTTTGCACTGGTTTTCGGAGACTTTTATTTTGTTAACGCAGGCGCGATGGAGCGGCGCTTTTATTGTGAAGACAGGAACTGTGCGATCAGTCTTTAGGCTTTTGACGGGAAGTACGGTTGAAATAAAAAGTGTATTTTTTCCTTTACACTTTTGATTGATTGATTGATACATTTATTAGTAGATTGCACAGTACAGTACATATTCCGTACAATTGACCACTAAATGGTAACACCCCAATAAGTTTTTCAACTTGTTTAAGTCGGGTCATGTGACCGCCTGGCTCTGTTTGATTGGTCCAACGTCACCAGTGACTGCATGTGATTGGTGAAACGCAGGCATGTGTAGATTCTACTTTGAAGCTCTGTCAATAACCAAAACAAACATTAATAGATCGATAAAAAAAAAGTAGAAAGCTGAATGTAGATAAATGGAGCAGAGTAAAAGTAGCGTTTCTTCTCTATAAATATACTCAAGTAAAAGTAAAAGTATGTTGCATAAAAACTACTCGTAAAAGTACAATTTATCCCAAAAGTTACTCAAGTAAATGTAACGGAGTAAATGTAGCGCGTTACTACCCACCTCTGCTTGGGATACATCAGTGGTTCTCAAACTTTTTTTGTCATCCCCCCACTTTGGACAAGGGGGAGTTTTCAAGCCCCACCTGCCCCCCCGTCGCCACAACAGAACGCTAATGCCAAGCTTAACATTTTCAAATTCATTGAACATCAAGTAACATTCAAGTTAGGGTTTCCCCTCACATTCATTTATTTGTGGCGGCTCGCCACGAAAGAATTACGGCCGCCACAAATAAAAAATTCAAACAAATTTCGGCTTTTGACTCGCTTGACCGCTCATAAAAGTAGTGGGACTCTGTCTGTGAATGGAGCTTGTAGTTACATATTATATCCACCCATCCATTTTCTACCGCTTATTCCCTATTTGGGGTCGCGGGGGGGCGCTGGCGCCTATCTCAGCTACAATCGGGCGGAAGGCGGGGTACACCCCGGACAAGTCGCCACCTCATCGCAGGGTCAACACAGATAGACAGACAACATTCACACTCACATTCACACACTAGGGACCATTTAGTGTTGCCAATCAACCTATCCCCAGGTGCATGTCTTTGGAAGTGGGAGGGGCCTATCCCCAGGTGCATGTCTTTGGAAGTGGGAGGGGCCTATCCCCAGGTGCATGTCTTTGGAAGTGGGAGGAAGCCGGAGTACCCGGAGGGAACCCACGCAGTCACGGGGAGAACATGCAAACTCCACACAGAAAGATTCCGAGCCTGGATTTGAACCCAGGACTGCAGGAACTTCGTATTGTGAGGCAGACGCACTAACCCCTCTGCCACCGTGAAGCCCCGTTACATATGATATAAATATGTAAATATGATATAAATATGTATATAAATATGTACATAAAGTGTTGTAATTATATTCCAACTCCGCGTTCTTCTTGGTCATCGCCGCCGCAAGAATATAATAATAAACCTTTTTTTTTAAAGTGAAATTCCCTCCCGTTCCTCGCGCCCCACCTGTCATGTCTCTATCCCCCACAGGTGGGGCCCGCCCCACACTTTGAGAAACGCTGGGATACATCATCTAAAAAAACCAGAAACGGTTATACTTTGACACAAAATTGGCATTCCGGTAGATTCTAAGAACCCAGGATGGACCGCTCGCCTGTATCGGTTGGGGACATCTCTACGCTGCTGATCCGCCTCCGCTTGAGATGGTTTCCTGTGGACGGGACTCTCGCTGCTGTCTTGGATCCGCTTGAACTGAACTCTCGCGGCTGTGTTGGAGCCACTATGGATTGAACTTTCACAGTATCATGTTAGACCCGCTCGACATCCATTGCTTTCGGTCCCCTAGAGGGGGGGGGGGGGGGTTGCCCACATTTGAGGTCCTCTCCAAGGTTTCTCATAGTCAGCATTGTCACTGGCGTCCCACTGGATGTGAATTCTCCCTGCCCACTGGGTGTGAGTTTTCCTTGCCCTTTTGTGGGTTCTTCCGAGGATGTTGTAGTCGTAATGATTTGTGCAGTCCTTTGAGACATTTGTGATTTGGGGCTATATAAATAAACATTGATTGATTGATTGATTGATTGATTGATTGATTGATAAGAACGAGAGCAAAGTAGTCAAAGACAGGGATCTGTCTCTGCACAGGAAGCTATAGTTAAATCCATCCATCCTCTTCCGCTTATCAGAGGTCGGGTCGCGGGGGCAGCAGCCTAAGCAGGGAATCCCAGACTTTCCTTTCCCTAGCCACTTAGTCCAGCTCTTCCCGGTGAATCCCGAAGCGTTCGACACAGTCCTCCCAACATGTCCCGAGTCTTCCCCGTGGCCTCCTACCGGTCGGACGTGCCCGAAACACCTCCCTAGGGAGCCGTTCGGGTGGCATCCTGACCAGATGCCCGAACCACCTCATCTGGCTCTGTCACACCAAATTTCTTCCCCCTAAAAAAACCTTCCCCCCGGCGTTAATTCTTGAAGGACCCCAATGAGGGCGGAAGGACCTTAAAGCAGCCCACACAGCTGCCTGTTTTAAAAGCATTATAATTGGCTTGATTGTCATTGGTGAAAAATAACGGTGAGGATAAAAATATTAGTATTCCAGCATGCTAACCTTTCAATCTATTTTTGCTTCGCTAATTTTGCAGCTGTAACCCTTAAGAGTCATATAACTTGGTATTGTTCAGCTCTCATTGGGGTCCTTCAGGCATTGGAGGGGCTTCCGGGGGGAAGGTTTTTGTAGGGGTAAGAATTTGGCGTGACAGCTCCTCTCCATGTGGAGGAGCATCCACTTTACTTTGAGCTTTACAGGGACCATTTTCTCTAACAGTAGATGCATTGTTGACTAAACTGCCCAGAGTACAGGATACCAGTATTTGTTATGATTTATTAAATTTTTTTTACAAACTGTTTGTGTGAGAGAAGGCATTCATTTATTTAAATACTTATATTGTCAAATTATTATTAGCATGACTGTTTGTATTAAATTAGCAATTAATTAAATTACAATTGTATTTAAAAAAAAAGGTTAACACTGTTACAAATATGCACCACACTGTGAACCCACAGCAAATAAGAATGACAAACACATTTTGGGAGAACAGCCGCACCGTAACACAACCGGACGAATATCCAGAACCCCTTGCATCACTAACTCTTCCGGGACGCTACAATATACACCCCCGCTACCACCAAACCCGCCGCCATAAAAAGGCAGTAAATTTGTGTTTTTATTTTATTTGATATGCCATTGATATTTTTTAATTATTATTATTTGAAACTGGATTTTGCATGTCACTATAAAGTTAAATAAGCCTTACTTGGTCAACAGCCATACAGGTCACACTGAGGGTGGCCGTATAAACAAGGTTAACACTGTTACAAATATGCGCCACACTGGGAACCCACAGCAAACAAGAATGACAAACACATTTTGGGAGAACATCCGCACCGTAACACAACATAAACACAACCGGACAAATATCCAGAACCCCTTGCATCACTAACTCTTCCGGGACGCTACAATATACAACCCCGCTACCACCAAACCCGCCACCGAAAAAAGGCATTAAATTTGTGTTTTTATTTTATTTGATATGCCATTGATATTTTTTAATGATTATTATTTGAAACCTATATAACTATAAAGTTATATAAGCCTTACTTGGTTAATATTCAATGCAAAACTTGATTGGGTCCCTATTAAAGGGTTAATTTGTTCAACCCCGGCCCGCGGCTTTGTTCCGTTTTAAATTTTGGCCCGCTCTGTATTTGAGTTTGACACCCCTGGTCTAGTCTCTTACGTGAATGAGCCAAATAATATTATTTGATATTTTCCGGTAATGTGTTCACGGGGAACATTATCACAATTTCAAAAGGGTTAAAAACAATAAAAATCTGTTCCCAGTGGTTTGTTGTATTTTTTGAAGTTTTTTTCAAAATTTTACCGGTCCCGGAATATCCTTCAATAAAGCTTTAAAGTGCCTTATTTTCGCTATCTTCGAAACCACTATCCATTTCCCTGTGACGTCACACAGTGCTGCCAATACAAACAACATGGCGGTTACCACAGCAAGATATAGCGACATTAGCTCGGATTCAGACTCGGATTTCAGCGACTTAAGCGATTCAACAGATTACGCATGTATTGAAACAGATGGTCGGAGTATGGAGGCAGATAGCGAAAACGAAATTGAAGCTATTGAGCGAATAGCTATTGACGCTATTCGGCCATAGCGTGGGTGTACCTAATGAAGTGGCACATAGCATGGCTGCCTTATTAGCATCGCCGGTAAAATGTGCGGACCAAACGATCAGGACTTTCGCATCTTGTGACACTGGAGCAACTTAAATCCGTCGATTGGTAAGTGTTTGTTTCGCAGTAAATGTGGGTATCTAGTTTCAAATGTACATACAGCTAGTGTAAATAGCATGTTAGCATCGATTAGCGTAGCATGTTAGCATCGATTAGCTGGCAGTCATGCTGCGACCAAATATGTCTGATTAGCACATAAGTCAACAACATCAACAAAACTCACCTTTGTGATTTCGTTGACTTAATCGTTGTAAATGCATCTGCAGGTTATCCATACATCTCTGTGCCATGTCTGTCTTAGCATCGCCGGTCAAATGTGAAGACACTCTGGTACATTCAATGGGGGTCTGGCGGCAGACACTTTGGCATCTTCGGGCCAGTGGTGCAACTTGAATCCCTCCCTGTTAGTGTTGTTACACCCTCCGACAACACACCGACGAGGCATGATGTCTCCAAGGTTCCAAAAAATTGTCAAAAAACGGAAAATAACAGAGCTGAGACCCGGTGTTTGTAATGTGAAAATGAAAATGGCGGCTGTGTTACCTCGGTGACGTCACTAAAAGACCGAAAAACAGAAAGGCGTTTAATTCGCCAAAATTCACCCATTTAGAGTTTGGAAATTGGTAAAAAAAATACATGGTCTTTTTTCTGCAACATCAAGGTATATATTGACACTTACATAGGTTTGGTGATAATGTTCCTCTTTAATAATTTCACACATAAGTCGCTCCTTAGTATAAGTCGCACCCCCGGCCAAACTATGAAAAAAACGGTGACTTATGTCCGAAAAATACGGTAGGTGAAATTAGATAATCTCCCACGGCACACCGGACTGTATCTAAAAAACACTGCTCTAACTAATTAAACAACTTTCATGATCCATCCATCCATCTTCTTCCGCTTATCCGAGGTCGGGTCGCGGGGGCAACAGCCTAAGCAGGGAAACCCAGACTTCCCTTTCCCCAGCCACTTCGTCTAGCTCTTCCCGGGGGATCCCGAGGCGTTCCCAGGCCAGCCGGGAGACATAGTCTTCCCAACGTGTCCTGGGTCTTCCACCGGTTGGACGTGCCCTAAACACCTCCCTAGGGAGGCGTTCAGGTGGCATCCTGACCAGATGCCCGAACCACCTCATCTGGCTCCTCTCCATGTGGAGGAGCAGCGGCTTTACTTTGAGTTCCTCCCGGATGGCAAAGCTTCTCACCCTATCTCTAAGGGCGGAGGAAACTCATTTGGGCCGCTTGTACCCGTGATCTTATCCTTCCGGTCATGACCCAAAGCTCATGACCATAGGAGAGGATGGGAATGTAGATCGACCGGTAAATTGAGAGCTTTGCCTTCCGGCTCAGCTCCTTCTTCACCACAACGGATCGGTACAACGTCCGCATTACTGAAAACGCCGCACCGATCCGCCTGTCGATCTCACGATCCACTTTTCAATCAATCAATCAATGTTTATTTATATAGCCCCAAATCACAAATGTCTCAAAGGACTGCACAAACCATTACGACTACAACATCCTCGGAAGAACCCACAAAAGGGCAAGGAAAACTCACAGCCAGTGGGCAGGGAGAATTCACATCCAGTGGGACGCCAGTGACAATGCTGACTATGAGAAACCTTGGAGAGGACCTCAGATGTGGGCAACCCCCCCCCCCCCTCTCTAGGAGACCGAAAGCAATGGATGTGGAGCGGGTCTAACATGATACTGTGAAAGTTCAATCCATAGTGGCTCCAACACAGCCGCGAGAGTTCAGTTCAAAGCGGATCCAAGACAGCAGCGAGAGTCCCGTCCACAGGAAACCATCTCAAGCGGAGGCGGATCAGCAGCGTAGAGATGTCCCCAACCGATACAGGCGAGCTGTCCATCCTGGGTCTCGACTCTGGACAGCCAGTACTTCATCCATGGTCATCGGACCGGACCCCCTCCACAAGGGAGGGGGGGACATAGGAGAAAGAAAAGAAGCGGCAGATCAACTGGTCTAAAAAGGAGGTCTATTTAAAGGCTAGACTATACAGATGAGTTTTAAGGTGAGACTTAAATGCTTCTACTGAGGTAGCATCTCGAACTGTTACCGGGAGGGCATTCCAGAGTACTGGAGCCCGAACGGAAAACGCTCTATAGCCCGCAGACTTTTTTTGGGCTCTAGGAATCACTAATAAGCCGGAGTCTTTTGAAGGCAGATTTCTTGCCAGGACATATGGTACAATACAATCGGCAAGATAGGATGGAGCTAGACCGTGTAGTATTTTATACGTAAGTAGTAAAACCTTAAAGTCACATCTTAAGTGCACAGGAAGCCAGTGCAGGTGAGCCAGCATAGGTATATATGTATGTATATATGTATATAAAGGTATATACAGTACAGGTATATATGTATGTATATATGTATATAAAGGTATATACAGTATAGGTATATATGTATGTATATGTGTATATAAAGGTATATACAGTATAGGTATATATGTATGTATATATAAAGGTATATACAGTATAGGTATATATGTATGTATATATAAAGGTATATACAGTATAGGTATATATGTATGTATATATGTATATAAAGGTATATACAGTATAGGTATATATGTATGTATATATGTATATAAAGGTATATACAGTATAGGTATATATGTATGTATATATGTATATAAAGGTATATACAGTATAGGTATATATGTATGTATATATGTATATAAAGGTATATACAGTACAGGTATATATGTATGTATATATGTATATAAAGGTATATACAGTACAGGCGTAATATGATCAAACTTTCTTGTTCTTGTCAAAAGTCTAGCAGCCGCATTTTGTACCAACTGTAATCTTTTAATGCTCAGTCGTGAACAAGACTCCTAGGTACTTGAACTCCTCCACTTGGGGCAGGGTCTCCTCCCCGGCATTCCACCCTTTTCCGGCCGAGAACCATGGACTCGGACTTGGAGTCATCACTTTCATGATGAATACTCTAAAAATGTTTATCCCTTTTGAATAATACAGCAAAGGCAGAGAATACACCAGAGCACATCTCACACAGCTATCAAACATTCATAGCCATAGTTACACATTCCCCTTCTTTTTCCACTACTTATGCATCAACCATTCCGGATGTCACCGTCTCTCAAATATGCGAGATAAGCTTTATCCCCCATTGATTTAGTTTTTTTTTTTAAAAGCAGCCACCGGGAACGTTTATCGACCCCCGGGTGACATAACATGTCAGCGGTTCGCTTTCGTCTCACCTGCAACACCGAGCGCAAACTTGACAGCCGCGTCCACGGTATTATGATCAATAACCTGGTCCAGGATTCCCAATTTGAGCGCCTCAGCAGCGGTGATGTGACGACCTGTGGAAACACATGACAGCTTTGAGGATACAGTCCATGATTGACATGCAACACATCGAGATTATTGGTGGAGACGCATCAGCAGGAGTTCTGTTTATCAATCAATCAATCAATCAATGTTTATTTATATAGCCCCAAATCACAAATGTCTCAAAGGACTGCACAAATCATTACGACTACAACATCCTCGGAAGAACCCACAAAAGGGCAAGGAAAACTCACACCCAGTGGGCAGGGAGAATTCACATCCAGTGGGACGCCAGTGACAATGCTGACTATGAGAAACCTTGGAGAGGACCTCAGATGTGGGCAACCCCCCCCCTCTCTAGGGGACCGAAAGCAATGGATGTCGAGCGGGTCTAACATGATACTGTGAAAGTTCAATCCATAGTGGCTCCAACACAGCCGCGAGAGTTCAGTTCAAGCGGATCCAAGACAGCAGCGAGAGTCCCGTCCACAGGAAACCATCTCAAGCGGATCAGCAGCGTAGAGACGTCCCCAACCGATACAGGCGAGCGGTCCAAAATACATTTCTATCTTCCATCCATCCATCATCTTCCGCTTATCCGAGGTCGGGTCGCGGGGGCAGCAGCCTAAGCAGGGAAGCCCAGACTTCCCTATCTCCAGCCACTTCGTCTAGCTCTTCCCGGGGGATCCCGAGGCGTTCCCAGGCCAGCCAGGAGACATAGTCTTCCCAACGTGTCCTGGGTCTTCCCCGTGGCCTCCTACCGGTTGGACGTGCCCTAAACACCTCCCTAGGGAGGCGTTCGGGTGGCATCCTGACCAGATGCCCAAACCACCTCATCTGGCTCCTCTCCATGTGGAGGAGCAGCGGCTTTACTTTGAGTTCCTCCCGGATGGCAGAGCTTCTCACCCTATCTCTAAGGGAGAGACCTGGAAACTCATTTGGGCCGCTTGTACCCGTGATCTTATCCTTTCGGTCATGACCCAAAGTTCATGACCATAGGTGAGGATGGGAACGTAGATCGACCGGTAAATTGAGAGCTTTGCCTTCCGGCTCAGCTCCTTCTTCACCACAACGGATCGATACAACGTCCGCATTACTGAAGACGCCGCACCGATCCGCCTGTCGATCTCACGATCCACTCTTCCCCCACTCGTGAACAAGACATTTCCATCTTAATTTCATAATTTAGTTTAATTAGTCTTTGATTAGTTTCTAAGTTTTATTGAAACAAACAGGAATGGTCCAAAGACAAATGGAAATGATTGAAGCTCTTTGGCATTAGTGCACCTTTAAAGCCAGGATACAGGCTGACCTCTGCTGGTCGTTTGAGTACACTACATCAGGGGTCACCAACCTTTTTGAAACCAAGGGCTACTTCTTGGGTACTGATTAATGCGAAGGGCTACCAGTTTGATACACACTTAAATAAATTGCCAGAAATAGCCAATTTGCTCAATTTACCATTAATAAATAAATCTGTATATATATGAAAAAAAATGGGTATTTCTGTCTGTCATTCCGTCGTACATTTCTTTCCCTTTTACGGAAGGTTTTTTTGTAGAGAATAAATGATGAAAAAAACACTTAATTGAACGGTTTAAAAGAGGAGAAAACACGAAAAAAAAATGAAATTGAATTTTGAAAAATAGTTTAACTGATTAATGCGAAGGGCTACCAGTTTGATACACACTTAAATAAATTGCCAGAAATAGCCAATTTGCTCAAAATACCTTTAATAAATAAATCTATATATGTATATAAAAAAGTGGGTATTTCTGTCTGTCATTCCGTCGTACATTTTTTTCCTTTTACGGAAGGTTTTTGTAGAGAATAAATGATGAAAAAAAAACGCTTAATTGAAGGCTTTCAAAGAGGAGAAAACACGAAAAAAAAAATGAAATTAAATTTTGAAACATAGTTTAACTGATTAATGCGAAGGGCTACCAGTTTGATACACACTTAAATAAATTGCCAGAAATAACCAATTTGCTCAATTTACCTTTAATAAATAAATCTATATATATATATATATATAAAAAAAGTGGGTATTTCTGTCTGTCATTCCGTCGTACATTTTTTTTTTCCTTTTAGGGAAGGTTTTTTGTAGAGAATAAATGATGAAAAAAACACTTAATTGAACGAAAACACGAAAAAAAAATGAAAATTAAATTTTGAAACATAGTTTATCGTCTATAGAATTCAAAATTCAACCGAAAAAAAATGAAGAGAAAAACTAGCTAATTCGAACCTTTTTGAAAAAATTAAAAAAATAATTTATGGAACATTATTAGTAATTTTTCCTGATTAAGATCAATTTTAGAATTTTGATGACATGTTTTAAATAGGTTAAAATCCAATCTGCACTTTGTTAGAATATATAACAAATTTAACCAAGCTATATTTCTAACAAAGACAAATCCTTATTTCTTATAGATTTGCCAGAACAAAAATGTTAAAAGAAATTCAAGAATTTGATTCTACAGATTTTGTAGATTTGTCAGAATAATTTTTTTGAATTTTAATCATAAAAATTTGAAGAAATATTTCACAAATATTGTCAAAAAAACAGAAGCTAAAATGAAGAATTAAATTCAAATGTATTTATTAATTTTTACAATTTAAAAAAAATTACTTGAACATTGATTTAAATTGTCAGGAAAGAAGAGGAAGGAATTTAAAAGGTAAAAAGGTATATGTGATTAAAAATCCTCAAATAATTTTTAAGGATGTATTTTTTTCTCTAAAATTGTCTTTCTGAAAGTTATAAGAAGCAAAGTTAAAAAATAAATGAATTTAAACAAGTGAAGACCAAGTCTTTAAAATATTTTCTTCGATTTTCAAATTCTATTTGAGTTTTGGCTCTCTTAGAATTAAAAATGTAATTCGAATCTTTTTGAAAAAATTAAAAAAATAATTTATGGAACATCATTAGTAATTTTTCCTGATTAAGATAAATTTTAGAATTTTGATGACATGTTTTAAATAGGTTAAAATCCAATCTGCACTTTGTTAGAATATATAACAAATTGGACCAAGCTATATTTCTAACAAAGACAAATCATTATTTCTTCTAGATTTTCCAGAACAAAAATGTTAAAAGAAATTCAAAAGACTTTGAAATAGGATTTAAATTTGATTCTACAAATTTTCTAGATTTGCCAGAATATTTTTTTTGAATTTTAATCATAATAAGTTTGAAGAAATATTTCACAAATATTCTTCGTCAAAAAAACAGAAGCTAAAATGAAGAATTAAATTAAAATGTATTTATTATTGCCCTGCGATGAGGTGGCGACTTGTCCAGGGTGTACACCGCCTTCCGCCCGATTGTAGCTGAGATAGACCCCAAAAAAGATTAAGCGGTAGAAAATGGATGGATGTATTTATTATTCTTTACAATAAATAAATAAAAATACTTGAACATTGATTTAAATTGTCAGGAAAGAAGAGGAAGGAATTTAAAAGGTAAAAAGGTATATGTGTTTAAAAATCCTAAAATCATTTTTAAGGTTGTATTTTTCTCTAAAATTGTCTTCTTGGGTAAAAAAAAAATAAATGAATTTATTTAAAAATGAATGAATTTATTTAAACAAGTGAAGACCAAGTCTTTAAAATATTTTCTTGGATTTTCAAATTCTATTTGAGTTTTGTCTCTCTTAGAATTAAAAATGTCAAACAAAGCGAGACCAGCTTGCTAGTAAATAAATCAAATTAAAAAAATAGAGGCAGCTCACTGGTAAGTGCTGCTATTTGAGCTATTTTTAGAACAGGCCAGCGGGCGACTCATCTGGTCCTTACGGGCTACCTGGGCGTTGGTGACCCCTGTTTTAGATCCTAAAGTGCATTGTGCTGCCTAGAAAAGCCATGGTTGTTACCTGTCGTGATGAGGTCTAAAGCAGCCGGTAGTCCAGTCAGCCTTGGCAAGCGCTGGGTGCCCCCTGCAGCTGGCAGCAGACCCAAGGTCACCTCCGGAAGCCCCAGCTTGGCCTGGAATTGAGCCCAGATAGGGAGTTGAATCAATTAAATATACAAAAAGTGTGTGTTCTCAATAACAAAACTATACTAAATACAACCTTGCTAAATAACGTGGCTTCACCACACTGCAGATGTTTTTTTTAATTAATTTTCAAAGCACATTCTTTAAAGCGCATGGCTAAAAATAAACCCCACAGTAGTATCAGACACTAGAAGACACCAAACCAATCAGCACAATGTTCAGTATCGTGGCCCCTGATTTGTTCAGGATTGTTAAAGGCCTACTGAAATGAGATGTTCTTATTTAAACGGGGATAGCAGGTCCATTCTATGTGTCATACTTCATCATTTCGCCATATTGCCATATTTTTGCTGAAAGGATTTAGTAGAGAACATCCACGATAAAGTTTGCAACTTTTGGTCGCTAATAAAAAAGCCTTGCCTGTACCGGAAGTAGCAGACGATGTGCGCGTGACGTCACGGGTTGTGGAGCTCCTCACATCCGAACATTGTTTACAATCATGGCCACCAGCAGCGAGAGCGATTCGGACCGAGAAAGCGACGATTCGTGGATGAGGAAAGTGAGAGTGAAGGACTAAGAAAAAAAAAACACTAGACAAAGCGATTCAGATGTTATTAGACAAATTTACTTGGATAATTTTGGAAAATCCCTTATCTGCTTATTATGTTACTAGTAGAGATGCGCGGATAGGCAATTATATCATCCGCATCACCAAAGTTGTCATCCACCCAAACCAACATTTAATCAGGACCGTATCCGCCCGCCGAATTACATCAGAGATTGTCCGCCTTCACCACTCACAGAGTTATTTAAACCTGTTTCACAGAGTAATTATGACAATTGGAGCCGCTAACGTTCTCGCGACTACCCTATAGCGTTATCCTGATGACAAGAATATGGGCGTGCTGTGAAGCCATTGCCTTAGACACCTTCAACAACATGTACAAACCGATTGTCGATCCTGCAACATGTGTGCAGATTCCGCAATTACACGTTCAAGATCGAAAGGCATACTGGGTGACACAGAGTACACTGATGGTTGTGATATAAACAACTTTAACACTTACTAATATGCGCCACGCTGTGAAGCCACACCCAACAAGATTGACAAACACATTTCGGGAGAACATCCTCACAGTAACACAACATAAACGCAACACAGCAAATACCCATAATCCTTTGTATTCATGACACTTCCTGAATATATTTTACACCCCCGCGCCCCCAACCCCGCCCACCTTACCGACGCTGCTAGTGGGGTGTATAAAATAGTCAGGAAGTGTCATGAATACAAAGGATTATGGGTATTTGTTGTGTTGCGTTTATGTTGTGTTACTGTGAGGATGTACTCCCGAAATGTGTTTGCCGTTCTTGTTTGGTGTGGCTTCACAGCGTGGCGCATATTAGTAAGAGTGTTAAAATTGTTTATATCACAACCATTAGTGTACTCTGTGTCACCCAGCATGCCTTGCAGTCGTGTGTGTGTTGCCGCAGAAGCCTCACACAACATGATGCTGGACTGACAAGCAGATCGTGTATGATGTAGTAGGCGACAAAGCCAATGTCTTCATAGCACGCACTAATATTTATTATCTGGGTAACTGCCGGCAGTCATTCAAGAGAATATTAGCGTCTCTTATTGCCTTTTTCGCTTAATGACACGGGTCTTAAATGGCTCTTTGAATGCCAAAGGATACCGATCACAGAACCATGCATATTAAACATTTCTGGATGGTTCAACCGCCACCCGCCCGAATCTAATTAAAATCTATGTTTTCGTCATGTCAATCGCCCGACCGACTCCGCGGATGAGCCCGCAAACCGCGCATCTCTAGTTACTAGTGTTTTAGTGAGATTATATGGTCGTACCTGTACAACCTGAAAGTCGGAGGGGTGTGGCCACGGGTGTGGTGACCGCCAGTGTCTCTGAGGGAAGCCAAGTTTCTCTACGAGGCGAAGGCAGCCGTTGGGGCCAGGCTGAGATTTTATTTTTTTCCCTACTCCTCGGTGGAAGCATCAGACGGTCGGGGGCGGCCGGTGGGAGGAGGCAAGAAAGTCCCCAGCTGCCTCTTTGACAGGTGCAGGAGGAACCACGCAAGCTCTCCGCTCATGTCTACGCTAGGAGCCGACTTAATACCACAATGTTCTCACCAAAACCTGCCGGTTGACATATGGTAGGGAACCATGTTCACTTGACCGCTCTTTTCCATAGTAAACCTTCACCGTCATCTTTCGGGAATGTAAACAAGGAAACACTGGCTGTGTTTGTGTGGCTAAAGGCAGCCGCAATACAGCGCCTCCCACTTACAGCTTTCTTCTTTGACGCCTCCATTATTAATTGAACAAATTGCAAAAGATTCAGCAACAAAGATGTCCAGAATACCGTGGAATTATGCGATGAAAAGAGACGACTTATAGCTGGGAATGTCCTCTACAATGCGTGACGTCACGCGCACACGTCATCATACCGCGACGTTTTAGCATGATATTTCCGCGCGAAATTTAAAATTGCAATTTAGTAAACTAAATCGACTGTATTGGCATGTGTTGCAATGTTAATATTTCATCATTGATATATAAACTATCAGACCGCGTGGTCGCTAGTAGTGGGTTTCAGAATGTTAATTGGCATCAACATTTCATGTCTTACTTGTGCTGCATGGCTTCACCGTCATCTTTCGGGAATGTAAACAAGGAAACACCGGCTGTGTTTGTGTTGCTAAAGGCGGCCGCAATACAGCGCCTCCCACTTACAGCTTTCTTCTTTGACGCCTCCATTATTAATTGAACAAATTGCAAAAGATTCAGCAACAAAGACGTCCAGAATACCGTGGAATTATGCGATGAAAAGAGACGACTTATAGCTGGGAATGTCCTCTACAATGCGTGACGTCACGCGCACACGTCATCATACCGCGACGTTTTAGCATGATATTTCCGCGCAAAATTTAAAATTGCAATTTAGTAAACTAAATCGACTGTATTGGCATGTGTTGCAATGTTAATATTTCATCATTGATATATAAACTATCAGACTGCGTGGTCGCTAGTAGTGGGTTTCAGAATGTTAATTGGCATCAACATTTCATGTCTTACTTGTGCTGCATGGCTTCACCGTCATCTTTCGGGAATGTAAACAAGGAAACACTGGCTTTGTTTGTGTTGCTAAAGGCAGCCGCAATACAGCGCCTCCCACTTACAGCTTTCTTCTTTGACGCCTCCATTATTCATTGAACAAATTGCAAAAGATTCAGCAACAAAGACGTCCAGAATACCGTGGAATTATGCGATGAAAAGAGACGACTTATAGCTGGGAATGTCCTCTACAATGCGTGACGTCACGCGCACACGTCATCATACCGCGACGTTTTAGCATGATACTTCCGCGCGAAATTTAAAATTGCAATTTAGTAAACTAAATCGACTGTATTGGCATGTGTTGCAATGTTAATATTTCATCATTGATATATAAACTATCAGACTGCGTGGTCGCTAGTAGTGGGTTTCAGAATGTTAATTGGCATCAACATTTCATGTCTTACTTGTGCTGCATGGCTTCACCGTCATCTTTCGGGAATGTAAACAAGGAAACACTGGCTTTGTTTGTGTTGCTAAAGGCAGCCGCAATACAGCGCCTCCCACTTACAGCTTTCTTCTTTGACGCCTCCATTATTCATTGAACAAATTGCAAAAGATTCAGCAACAAAGACGTCCAGAATACCGTGGAATTATGCGATGAAAAGAGACGACTTATAGCTGGGAATGTCCTCTACAATGCGTGACGTCACGCGCACACGTCATCATACCGCGACGTTTTAGCATGATATTTCCGCGCAAAATTTAAAATTGCAATTTAGTAAACTAAATCGACTGTATTGGCATGTGTTGCAATGTTAATATTTCATCATTGATATATAAACTATCAGACTGCGTGGTCGCTAGTAGTGGGTTTCAGAATGTTAATTGGCATCAACATTTCATGTCTTACTTGTGCTGCATGGCTTCACCGTCATCTTTCGGGAATGTAAACAAGGAAACACTGGCTTTGTTTGTGTTGCTAAAGGCAGCCGCAATACAGCGCCTCCCACTTACAGCTTTCTTCTTTGACGCCTCCATTATTCATTGAACAAATTGCAAAAGATTCAGCAACAAAGACGTCCAGAATACCGTGGAATTATGCGATGAAAAGAGACGACTTATAGCTGGGAATGTCCTCTACAATGCGTGACGTCACGCGCACACGTCATCATACCGCGACGTTTTAGCATGATATTTCCGCGCGAAATTTAAAATTGCAATTTAGTAAACTAAATCGACTGTATTGGCATGTGTTGCAATGTTAATATTTCATCATTGATATATAAACTATCAGACTGCGTGGTCGCTAGTAGTGGGTTTCAGTAGGCATTTAAGGTGACTAAAATAGATAGAAAGATAAATAATACTTTATTGATTCCTTCAGGAAAATTATAATTCCAGCAGCATTGATTGATACTTTTATTAGTAGATTGCACAGTACAGTACATATTCCGTACAATTGACCACTAAATGGTAACACCCCAATAAGTTTTTCAACTTGTTTAAGTCGGGGTCCACATTAATCAATTCATGGTACAAATATATACTATCAGCATAATACAGTCATCACACAAGTTAATCATCATAGTATATACATTGAATTATTTACATTATTTACGATCCGGGGGGTGGGATGTGGAGCTTTGGTTGATATCAGTACTTCAGTCATCAACAGAGAAATGTGGACATTGAAACAGTGTAGGTCTTATTTAGTAGGATATGTACAGCCAGCAGAGAACATAGTGAGTTCACATAGCATAAGAACAAGTATATACATTATAAATACATTCGATTATTTACATTAGGTTATTTATAATCGGTGGAGATGGGATGTGAATGGAGGAGGGTGTTAGTAAAGGGTTGAAGTTGCCTGGAGGTGTTTTAGAGCGGTTTTGAAGGAAAACAGAAAATATTACAATAAAAATAAAAAGCAACAATGGGAATAAAAATATAACAGAAGTGAATTTTTGAAGTGAATTATATTTATATAGCGCTTTTCTCTAGTGACTCAAAGCGCTTTACATAGTGAAACCCAATATCTAAGTTACATTTAAACCAGTGTGGGTGGCACTGGGAGCAGGTGGGTAAAGTGTCTTGCCCAAGGACACAACGGCAATGACTAGGATGGCGGAAGCGGGAATCGAACCTGCAACCCTCAAGTTGCTGGCACGGCCACTCTACCAACCGAGCTATACCGCCCAGTAAAAATAAGAACATAAGAGAAACGAGGCAGTAGTGACCATGTATCGCACGGTTTAGCTCGGTTGGTAGAGTGGCCGTGCCAGCAACTTGAGGGTTGCAGGTTCAATTCCCGCTTCTGCCAACCTAGTCACTGCCGTTGTGTCCTTGGGCAAGACACTTGACCCACCTGCTCCCAGTGCCACCCACACTGGTTTAAAAAATGTAATTTAGATATTGGGTTTCACTATGTAAAGCGCTTTGAGTCACTTTGAGAAAAGCACTATATAAATATAATTCACTTCACTATTGTTGCAGTTTATTTCGGTATTGTTATTGTTTTGCATGCCCTGTCCTAAGTGAAATGTATCATTTCATGTGTGGAGAGCTTTCATAATGTTGAGAAAATGTATTTAGAAGGTTGTAAGCAAGCTTTGTATGCTTTGGCTATGAATTTATTTGATTAATAATTAATTATACTTTGCAAAAATTCATTTATCACAGTCATGTCCAAAACCAATTAACAGCAACAACTTGGTCAAATCTTTTTAATCACAATTTTTTATAATACGTGTAAAGGGCCAACTTTTGTTGTCGTTTGGCTGTAATTGAAATGACTTCAGTGATATGTCTGCTGAGTATGATAAATTCTTCAAATTAGGGCTGGACGATATATCGATATATCGCAAGTGCGATATAGAAAATGACTATATCGTGATATTAGAGTATACGTTCTCACGCAGTTGCTTTTAGCTGCGGGCATTACACTACAGGCTTTTTTTCACTCTTTGTTCTCTCTCCTTCTCACAGACAGCAAGCGCACCTTCTTACATACCACACATACGTACACGCCCTCGCGGAGCAGAGAGGTAGCAGCATGGGTAACGTTAGCCGTGGTGCTAGCGGAGCCGTGCGAGCGGTAATACGAGAGAAAGAAGGTGCGAATGAAGGAAGAATTAATTCCCAAGAAAAACAGCAGGGGGCGGTGGTTTGGCTTCAAGTGGGAATATGTCGAACAGACAATTGTAATTTGTCAAGTGTGGGGCAAAAGCGTTGCTACAAAAAGTAGCATTACTGCTAATATGTAGCATCGTTTAAAAAGTCACCTGCTGGAGAATGAAGAGTGCTTACTCCGCATGTCAACATCTCCATTCGGCGCCACACCATCCAAATGCCGCGGCAAACATTTCCAGATCAACACCGTATCAAAAAACTAGTCAACAACAAAAGGACGGCGTGGCGCAGTGGGAGAGTGGCCGTGCGCAACCCGAGGGTCCCTGGTTCAAATCCCACCTAGTACCAACCTCGTCACGTCCGTTGTGTCCTGAGCAAGACACTTCACCCTTGCTCCTGATGGGTGCTGGTTGGCGCCTTGCATGGCAGCTCCCTCCATCAGTGTGTGAATGTGTGTGTGAATGGGTAAATGTGGAAGTAGTGTCAAAGCGCTTTGAGTACCTTGAAGGTAGAAAAGCGCTATACAAGTACAACCCATTTATCATTTATTTATTTATAGTTTAAAAAGTCACCTGCTGGAGAATGAAGAGTGCTTACTCCGCATGTCAACATCTCCATTCGGCGCCACACCATCCAAATGCCGAGGCAAACATTTCCAGATCAACACCGTATCAAAAAAATAGTCAACAACAAAAGGAGAAAATGTCCGCAGGAACCTACCACATAGCGAAGGACGAACACTATTTGATTTTCTATTATGCAGCTCATTCGGGCTCCAGTACTCTGGAATGCCCTCCCGGTAACAGTTGGAGATGCTACCTCAGTAGAAGCATTTAAGTCTCACCTTAAAACTCATCTGTATACTCTAGCCTTTAAATAGACCTCCTTTTTAGACCAGTTGATCTGCCGCTTCTTTTCTTTCTCCTATGTCCCCCCCCCCCTTGTGGAGGGGGTCCGGTCCGATGACCATGGATGAAGTACTAGCTGTCCAGAGTCGAGACCCAGGATGGACCGCTCGTCGGGACCCATGATGGACCGCTCGCCTGTGTATCGGTTGGAGACATCTCTACGCTGCTGATCCGCTTGAGATGGTTTCCTGTGGACGGGACTCTCGCTGCTGTCTTGGATCCGCTTTGAACTGAACTCTCGCGGCTGTGTTGGATCCATTATGGATTGAACTTTCACAGTATCATGTTAGACCCGCTCGACATCCATTGCTTTCGGTCCCCTAGAGGAGGGGGGGTTGCCCACATCTGAGGTCCTCTCCAAGGTTTCTCATAGTCAGCATTGTCACTGGCGTCCCACTGGATGTGAATTCTCCCTGCCCACTGGGTGTGAGTTTTCCTTGCCCTTTTGTGGGTTCTTCCGAGCATGTTGTAGTCGTAATGATTTGTGCAGTCCTTTGAGACATTTGTGATTTGGGGCTATATAAATAAACATTGATTGATTTTTATTTGACACTTATTGAAATATCTTGTGTGACATCATGCACAAAAGTGCACTTTATTTGTTTTAAACTATTGTCGTGGCGTTCTGTACAAAAAAATGCAGTTTAATTTAGTGTTGTTTTGACATGTCATCTTAATGACATCATGCACAAAAAGTGCACTAATAGCTTGTTTTAAAATGTCTCTGACAATCTTGCACTTTCTGTTTTGGAAATGACATGAATGTTTGTGCCATTGCTTAATAACTGTTAAATTAATACACTTTTAGTTGTGATTTCCCTCTCTGCATGAAAGTTTAAAAGTAGCATATATTAACACAGTATGAAGAAGAATGTTTGAATGTAGACACATAGAATCATCATACTGCTGTGATTATATGTGTCAAGTGTTCATTCAAGGCTAAGGCAAAATATGGAGATATATACCGTGTATCGCGATATGGCCTAAAAATATCGAGATATTTTTTAAAAAAAAGCCATATCGCCCAGCCCTGAGACTTTGGTGGAGACACATTTAACTAACCTTGGTGTGTGCTATTCGATAGTGACAGCCAAGCGCCAACTCCAGGCCTCCGCCCAGAGCGATCCCCTCTATGGCCGCAACCACCGGCTTGTCTGCAGCTTCTATGGCATGGATCATTGGCACCAGCGGAGGCCCATGCATGGGCTTCCCAAATTCCCTGATATCTGCTCCTGGTATTTAAAATATATATAAACAGGGTCTCTGCATGTTAACGAAACACCAATATTGTCATGAATTGGCTGCATCAAGATTGTCATATAGTCTTTTTTTCATTTAAATAGTGACTCAACATGTGATAGACATCACGTACCCCCACAGAAGATTCCATTCTGACCACATATGACAATAGACTTGACCTTAGGGTCACCGAGGGCCCTCTTCACCGTGTCCACAATGCCTTGGCGTACTGCAGCGCTGCACAACACACATGCACATTTTATTTTGATGTGATTAAGTTTTTACAGTCTGTAAGAAAGAAAACTTGAGTAAACATATGCAGGAAGTTTGCAACATACCTGGATCAGTGAAGACAATTAAGTAAATTAGTACAAACCCCGTTTCCATATGAGTTGGGAAATTGTGTTAGATGTAAATATAAACAGAATACAATGATTTGCAAATCATTTCCAACCCATATTCAGTTGAATATGCTACAAAGACAACATATTTGATGTTCAAACTCATAAACTCTTTTTTTTGTGTGCAAATAATTAACTTAAAATTTCATGGCTGCAACACGTGCCAAAGTAGTTGGGAAAGGGCATGTTCACCACTGTGTTACATCACCTTTTCTTTTAAAAACACTCAATAAACGTTTGGGAACTGAGGAAACTAAATGTTGAAGCTTTCCAATTCTTGTTTTATGTAGAGCTTCAGTCATTCAACAGTCCGGGGTCTCCGCTGTCGGATTTTACACTTCATAATGCGCCACACATTTTCCATGGGAGACAGGTCTGGACTGCAGGTGGGCCAGGAAAGTAAGCGCACTCTTTTTTTTACGAAGCCATGCTGTTGTAACAGGTGCTGAATGTGGCTTGGCATTGTCTTGCTGAAATAAGCAGGGGCGTCCATGAAAAAGACGACGCTGAGATGACAGCATATGTTGTTCCAAAACCTGTATGTACCTTTCAGCGTTAATGGGGCCTTCACAGATGTGTAAGTTACCCATGCCTTGGGCACTAATGCACCCCCATACCATCACAGATGCTGGCTTTTGTACTTTGCGTCGATGTAGAATATTTCCAAAAACAATTTGAAATGTGGACTCGTCAGACCACAGAACACTTTTCCACTTTGCATCAGCCCATCTTGGATGATATCGGGCCCAGAGAAGCCGGCGGCGTTTTTGGATGTTGTTGATAAATGGCTTTCGCTTTGCATAGTAGAGCTTTAACTTGCACTTACAGATGTAGCGACGAACTGTATTTAGTGACAGTGGTTTTCTGAAGTGTTCCTCAGCCCATGTGGTGATATCCTTTAGAGATTGATGTCGGTGTTTGATACAGTGCCGTCCGAGGGATCGAAGGTCACGGTCATTCAATGTTGGTTTCCGGCCATGCTGCTTACGTGGAGTGATTTCTCCAGAATCTCTGAACCTTTTGATGATATTATGGAGCGTAGATTTTGAAATCCCTAAATTTCTTGCAATTGCACTTTGAGAAACGTTGTTCTTAAACTGTTTGACTATTTGCTCACACAGTTGTGGACAAAGGGGTGTACCTCGCCCCATCCTTTCTTGTGAAAGACTGAGCATTTTTTTGGGAAGCTGTTTTTATACCCAATCACGGCACCCACCTGTTCCCAATTAGCCTGCACACCTGTGGGATGTTCCAAATAAGTGTTTGAAGAGCCTTCCTCAACTTTATCAGTATGTATTGCCACCTTTCCCAACTTCTTTGTCACGTGTTGCTGGCATCAAATTCTAAAGTTAATGATTATTTGCACACACAAACAAATGTTGATCAGTTTGAACATCAAATATGTTGTCTTTGTAGCATATTTAACTGAATATGGGTTGAAAATGATTTGCAAATTAACTTCACTATTTTTAACACTGTGATTACCAGTGGAATTATTCATGACTTATAGTATTAAGCAATGTCAGCTAAGATGTATCTGAGAGCCAGATGCAGTCATCAAAAAAGCCACATCTGGCTTTAGAGACATAGGTTAACACTGCAATCCTCAGATAAAAAGCCACCCTGTTCAAAACGGAATAGTTCTTAACTCACCTTAGTGCATTTACAGGAGGATTTTGAAGCGTAATCAAGCCAACCGCAGCTCCAGAAATATGCGAATAGTTAGCCATCTTTTCTCGCGCAGTGAACTTTGAACTTTGAGTGTAGCGACTTCAACTTTTGCACACTTTGTTGCCATGACGTCATCACAATTACTTCGCTCATTTTACTGCTGTTCAACTATTAGCGCTGTAGCGACCCTATCTGTTTTGGAGTGGGAATTTTTTTTTTTTTTTGGTATCTCGTTAAAATTCTTCGCTAAATACTTTAAAATTACATTTTTTTCCCCCATTAAATTCTCACCGACGTTTGGACTTTGGAGGTCAAACCCTGTCGAAAAGTGACTCAGTCACACGAATGAAAACACAGAAACCGCCATGTCGGAAATGACGTCACGGTGGCACGTTTTTATTCGTTTCCGGTGTTAGCTGTCTTTTTTTAAAAACAAAACAAAAACGAGCAAGAATATGCGCTCACTCGTCGGACTTCTAGCTGTGGTTATAACTGCCACTTTATACCTTTATTTGTTGTCTCTGTATTTGCCTCCAGCACCGCCCAGACCTGCACGGACGCCGACCGAACATGTCGAGTCCAAAGTGGCCGCTGGGAGGACCGAGGAGACCAGCAGGTTGGAAGCCATGCTCTTAAATGCCTACTGAAATGAGATTTTCTTATTTAAACGGGGATAGCAGGTCCATTCTATGTGTCATACTTGATCATTTCGTGATATTGCCATATTTTTGCTGAAATGATTTAGTCCGGAACATCCACGATAAAGTTTGCAACTTTTGGTCGCTAATAAAAAAGCCTTGCCTGTACCGGAAGTAGCAGACGATGTGCGCGTGACGTCACGGGTTTTGGAGCTCCTCACATCTGAACATTGTTTACAATCATGGCCACCAGCAGCGAGAGCGATTCGGACCGAGAAAGCGACGATTTCCCCATTAATTTGAGCGAGGATGAAAGATTTGTGGATAAGGATATTGATAGTGAAGGACTAGGAAAAAAAAAAAAAGACATGGGCAGTGGGAGCGATTCAATAATAATAATAATGATGGATTAGATTTATATTGCGCTTTTCTATTGTTTTATACTCAAAGTGCTCACAGAGAAGTGGGAACCCATCATTCATTCACACCTGGTGGTGGTAAGCTACATCTGCAGCCACAGCTGCCCTGGGGTAGACTGACGGAAGCGTGGCTGCCAGTTTACGCCTACGGCCCCTCCAACCACCACCAATCACCAGTGTGAGCGGCACCGGGGGCAAAGGGTGTAGTGTCCTCCTCAAGGACACAACGGCACCGACTTTGATTTCAATAGGTGGGAAGTGAACCTGCAACCCTCAAGTTTCTGGCACGGCCGCTCTACCCACTACGCCATGCCGCCTTCAGATGTTATTAGACACATTTACTAGGATAATTCTGGAAAATCCCTTATCTGCTTATTGTGTTACTAGTGTTTTAGTGAGATTATATAGTCATACCTGAAAGTCGGAGGGGTGTGGTGACCGCCAGTGTCTCTGAGGGAAGCCATGGAGGAGCCAAGAACGTTACAGCTGCAGGAAGAACGACACAAGCTCCGCTCATGTTTACGGTAACAGCCGACTTATGGTCAGTAGTAGTGGGCTTCAGTGGGTCTTTAAAGCAGGGGTGTCCAAAGTGCGGCCCGTAGCTAATCGTTTACCGGCCTGAAAAAATTGCAAAATTGATAGTAGTGCAAAAATTAAAAAACTAAAAAGTGGAATGAGGTGAAATCTAATGAGAAAAAGTGGCAATGTTGACACAAAGCTGACATGCAGGCAGTTTTTTTGTTCTTTTTGTCTTTATTTTCATTTTTTTAATTGCTCAAAAAAAAAGGACAAAAAAATCTATGTTATAATGAATTATTACTTAAAAATTATCACTTTAAAATGTTTTATGTGCAAAAAATATTGCATATGTTGTGTGGTTGCCATATAAAAACATCAAAGTTTTGACAAAAGAGCATAAAACAAACAAAATAATAGTTAAAACTTAAAACCAAAAAAAAATATCGGAAGTCGATCTTGAAATTTAAGTGTTAAAAGTTTAAAAAAAACAACTAATAGAAATGTTTCACTTTATGAGTGAGGAACCTTTCGGATCTCAAATATATTTAGTAGGATTTTATTCAACTTTTCACTGTGATTACTCAAAAATATTAAATAATTAAAATCAATGGTGTCCTGCATTATTGATCTTTGAGGGCTTTAATTGCTAAATAAAGGAACTTTCCTGAAGGAATCAATAAAGTACTATCTATCTATCTATCTAAATACTGCATATTTCAGTTTTACTATAAAAAACAAAGTTGTCTTTGACAGAAAAGGAATAAAACTTTGTTTTACTTTATATCAACCTCAAGTTGAACTGGATCGGTTTGCAGCAGAGCGTGAAGCGACTGGGATGAGAATCAGCACCTCCGAGTCTGTGAATCTCGCCTGGAAAAGGGTGGAGTGCCATCTACGGGTTGGGGAGGAGACCCTGCCCTAAGTGGAGGAGTTCAAGTACCCTGGAGTCTTGTTCACGAGTGAGGGAAGAGTGGATCGTGAGGTCGACAGGCGGATCGGTGCGGCGTCTTCAGTAATGCGGACGCTGTATCGATCCGTTGTTGTGAAAAAGGAGCTGAGCCGGAAGGCAAAGCTCTCAATTTACTGGACAAGGTCACGGGTACAAGCGGCCGAAATTAGTTTCCGCCGGGTTAGAAGCTCTGCCATCCGGGAGGAGCTCAAAGTAAAGCCACTGCTCCTCCACAATGAGAGGAGCCAGATGAGATGGTTCGGGCATCTGGTCAGGATGCCACCCGAACGCCTCCCTAGGGAGGTGTTTAGGGCACGTCTGACCAGTAGGAGGCCACGGGGAAGACCCAGGACACGTTGGGAAGAATATGTCTCCCGGCTGGCCTGGGAACGCCTCGGGAAGAGCTGGACGAAGTGGCCGGGGAGAGGATAGGCTTCCCTGCTTAGGCTGCTGCCCCCGCGACCTGACCTCGGATAAGTGGAAGAAGATGGATGGATGAACATTTTCTTAACGGTGCCTTTAGCTTCCTGTGGAAATTTTGATATTGACTAGTTAAAAAAGTTGTTTAGACATTTTTCATGCCACTTTACGACATTTTTGCACAATACAATACTCTTTTCCGCTCTTAAGGGATAACCATGTCAAATTATTAGGGATTATGTTTAAGTATACATTTGTTTTAACTTTGGCTTGTTGAAAACATAGAGGTCCTTTAAAGGCATCATCTTGTTAGAAGACGATTCTCCCGTCCAAAGGCAAAACCTAGTAACTCACTTCTAGCTGATTTTGGGAAAACAAAGGAAAACCAATCTATCTTGATGCTGTCTTACAAGGTTCTACAAAGTCATCAAAGCTGTAGTAGTTTTCTTGAGCTTTCATTTTCTTGCCGATTGAGCCATGGATTGAATCTGCTCTCATGAACGTGTGCCCTTTCTCCAGATATTTTATCACAATCTCGGGCGGGCCCCGTTCTGCGTTTGCACATTGGGCAAACACAGCGTCCAGTTTTTATTTTGACCTCCACAGTTATCTGCCCAAAAGAGTATGCGAGGGGAAGAATCGAGAACAATACATTTAATGAAGCTGCTTGCAACGTCCTGGGCCAATCTTCCAAATATCCCCTCGTGCCATAATATCACATAATCAGCTTGACCGTCGGCCCCCATTCGTGCAAATGTCTCATTAAAGACAATAAGGCGACTGACAAAGAAGCTCCGATTGGTCCCTTGAGATACTAGGTTTTTCTGTTGTATCTACGCGGTCATGCGGTAGTTGCTAGGTCCTGCCTTCCGGAACAAGTTACAATATCGCATACACTAATGTAAAGCATATCACCTAGGACACGGGTCGGGAACCTTTTTGGCTGCGAGAGCCAAGAATCCAAATATTTTAAAATGTATTTCCATAAGAGCCATAAAATATTTTTAAACACTGAACACAACTAAACGTGTGCATTTTTAAGTAAGACCAACATTTCTAGAGTATAACAGGTCTCTTATTCTTTGTAATGACATTGTTATTCTGAAGCTAACTGTGGAGGGGGCGTGGCCTGCGGGCCTGCAGCGAAGCAGCCTCGAAATTAGCGAAAGGTGCGTAGATGGCCCACCTGGGCCTTGTTATCTCATCCCCTGTCGCTCTGTTTATAAGCAGCAGCCAGGAGTAGAGACGGGGTTGGAGCTGGAGCCAGAGTGCGAGCGAGAACGAAAGAAAAAGACAATTGCTGGAAACCAACTGAGAGACTTATTGAAAAATTAAAAAAAATATTGTAACCCTGAAAAAGGCTCTCATGTCGGTGCTTGGGGGTCTGAAGAACCCCCAGGAGGGCAAGCCCTAAACTAACCCATAATAAATAAATCACTTCTTGAACAAGTGCGGTAGAAAAAGGACGGACGGATTCAAATGCATGAGCATGTTTTCTATTTTGATCGTTATTTTTAACACTTTGATTACAAGTGGAATTATTCGTTACTTATTGTGTTAAGCAGCGTCAGCTCAGATTTATCCGAGAGCCAGATGCCCAAAATAGAGTTACTGGGTTTTGTCTTCGGACGGGAGAATTGGAGTAACCAGATATGCTTTTAATTCTTCGTGCACAGGAAGTAGACGACCAAAATGACCGTTATTTCTGCTTTTATGTTTCGGTAGGTTGAAATTCCCATCTGACTTGGAGGAGCTACGAGAGCTGGCTGAGCTTCTTCAGTTTTACAAAACGGAACACACGGGATACGTGCTCTTACTCTTCTGCAGCGCTTACCTTTACAAGCAGTCCTTCGCTATCCCTGGATCCACTTTCCTGGTAATGTGAACCACGCTGTACTTTGGGTCTGTTGAAAAAACAACGTCATTTTCCCCACATAGGTGATTATGATTGATTATTAAGCACGGTACTAATTCAGACCTTTTCTCTGTTTAGAACATCTTAGCAGGGGCCATATTTGGCCTGCACGAGGGTCTGCTGCTGGCCTGTGTGCTCACCACTGTGGGTTCCACCACATGCTATCTTCTATCTCAAGCCTTTGGGAAACACTACATTGTGAACATCTTCCCCGATAAAGTCTCCATGCTCCAGAGGAAGGTCAGTCGACACGTATTCTGCCGTGTTTTCCTACCAGGCTGTCATGTTACCAGGGTCACGTTGCTCTTTCCCTGCCAGGTGGAGGACAACAAGGACTGTTTGTTCTTCTTCCTGCTCTTCTTGAGGTTCTTTCCCATGACCCCCAACTGGTTCCTGAATATGTCGGCTCCCATTGTCAACATCCCGGTGACATACTTCTTCTGCTCCGTCTTCATCGGTAAGCACAACAGTACGATCGATGACGCTATCGTAAAGGAACTCGCTACTCGGGGTGTCCCCATCTAATATTCGCATCGAATATCGGTCCATACAAGCAAAAAAAAATGAGTATCTTTCTACAACTCTTTAATTTTCTGTGAAAAAGTGATTGGAGCACATACAGTGGGGCAAAAAAGTATTTAGTCAATCCAATCCAATCCACTTTATTTAAATAGCACATTTAAACAACAATAACGTTTCCAAAGTGCTGCACAGCCATGTTAAAAACAATATTATGCTCCACCAATGACTGAATAAAACAAAAAATGAATAAAAATAAAACCAATAAAAACAATATAAGGCTTCACGGTGGCAGAGGGGTTAGTGCGTCTGCCTCACAATACGAAGTTGCTGCAGTCCTGGGTTCAAATCCAGGCTTGGGATCTTTCTGTGTGGAGTTTGCATGTTCTCCCCGTGAATGCGTGGGTTCCCTCCGGGTACTCCGGCTTCCTCCCACTTCCAAAGACATGCACCTGGGGATAGGTTGATTGGCAACACTAAATTGGTCCCTAGTGTGTGAATGTGAGTGTGAATGTTGTCTGTCTATCTGTGTTGGCCCTGCGATGAGGTGGCGACTTGTCCAGGGTGTACCCGGCCTTCCGCCCGATTGTAGCTGAGATAGGCGCCAGCGCCCCCCGCGACCCCGAAAGGGAATAAGCGGTAGAAAATGGATGGATGGAAAACAATATAAAAACAAATATGATTAAAAACTATTTTAAAGGGTAAAATCAATTAAAACAGTAAAATAAAAATCAAAGTGTATAAAAAAACACAGAGGACAACAGAGGACCACACAACTCACGTAGTGTTAAAAGCCAAAGAATAAAAGTGGGTCTTAAGACGAGACTTAAAACACTCCACTGTGGAAGCAGTTTGAACATGGAGGGGCAGAGTGTTCCAGAGCTTAGGGCCGACCACAGAGAAGGACCTGTCTCCCCTGGTCTTAAGTCTGGTCTTGGGCACCACGAGCTGGAGCTGGCTTTCGGACCTCGGAGCACGGATTGTGCAAGTTCTCCCACTTAAAATGATGACGGAGGTCTGTAATTTTCATCATAGGTACACTTCAACTGTGAGAGACAGAATGTGAAAAAAAAAATCCAGGAATTCACATTGTAGGAACTTTAAAGAATTGATTTGTAAATGATGGTGGAAAATAAGTATTTGGTCAACCATTCAAAGCTCTCACTGATGGAAGGAGGTTTTGGCTCAAAATCTCACGATACATGGTCCCATTCATTCTTTCCTTAACCCTTCTATTATGTTGGGGGTCAATTTGACCCATTTCAGTTTTTGTGTTGATCAAAGTACTGGTTATCCTTTCTTTTTCTTGCTGAAATTTGGTGACTTTCCCTCATCTAGGGTCATGAACTGGTGTGTAAAATCTGGACACTTTGTTGAGTAGTGGAATGTCTTGCAGAGTTTGCATACAAAGATGATGTTGCGGGTCATTTCGACCCAGACGCTTTAATGCGGTTAAATAGCCAAAATAAACAAGTCTCTTTGATGTACTTTTTACTTTGATGTACAATTGTTTGTATTTTGATTGCCTCTGAGACCCAGAGCCAGGTGTGTGAAGAGAGGGAACTTTCTCAAACTTGTCCTTGTCACTGTTCTCATGTCATCTCTGTGACAAACTCACCAAAAATGAGCTCCAGAAGGATGACATCTGAGGAGTCAAGGACGAGTGTGAGAAAGTTCCCTCTCTTCACACACCTGGCTCTGGGTCTCAGAGACAATCAAAATACAAACAATTGTACATCAAAGTAAAAAGTACATCAAGGAGACATGTTTATTTTTGGATCTGAACAGCTATTTACCCACATTAAAGCGCCTGGGTCAAAATGACTCGCAACATCATCTTTTTATACAAACTCTGCACAAACATTCCACGACACAACAAAGTGTCCAGATTTACACTCCAGTTCATGACCCTAGATGAGGAAAAGTCACCAGATTTCATCAAGAAAAATAAAGGATAACCAGTACTTTGATCAACACAAAAACTGAAATGGGTCAAATTGACCCTTAACATAATACAATTGGGAAAAAAAAATGTATTGTATGTCACTTTTCTAAATGTTTATATAACCTAAAATAAAATTGCTATCGGTTTAACCTGTTTTCTTGACTGTTTTGAGTGCATTTACACAGTACGGGTCAAAACGACCCGCAACATAATCAATGTCATTTTTCCAACATAATACAAGGGTTAACAAGGATCAATCGTCCTGTCCCCTTAGCAGAAAAACAGCCCCAAAGCATGATGTTTCCACCCCCATGCTTCACAGTTCTTGGGATGCAACTCAGTATTCTTCTTCCTCCAAACACGACGAGTTGAGTTTATACCAAAAAGTTCTATTTTGGTTTCATCTGACCACATGACATTCTCTCAATCCTCTGCTGTATCATCCATGTATCCATTTTGGTATAAACTCAACTTGTCGTGTTTGGAGGAAGAAGAATACTGAGTTGCATCCCAAGAACACCACACCTACTGTGTGTCACACCTGGACATGGATTGTTTTTGCTTCTTCGATGCAAAGGATGATTGGCACGAGCCAGACGAGAGTGTAAGTACACGGTTATTTATTTAAACACTAAATACAAAAATAAGCAAACTAAAGGCGCTCACGAGGAGGTACAAAACGTGGCTACAAAATACGAACAGGAAACAAAAACACTTGCGCGATGGCATGAATGAACTATGAATAAACAAAAAATACTATCAAATATATTCAATAAACAAAAAACTTGCACTGAGGCAAAAAAATACAAGGATCTTACATGGTCCAAATGGTTAACAGCGTGGCAAGGCGTGAAGGTTTGTACGCAAAAATGCAGGCATGAAGGCATAAGGCAGAAAGCAAAAATCCCAAACTGATGGACAGAAAGTAAAATCCTTAAAGGGGACCATTATCACAATTTGAAAATGGTTCAAAACAATAAAAATCAGTTCCCAGTGGCTTGTTGTATTTTTTGAAGTTTTTTTCAAAATGTTACCGGTCTCGGAATATCCCTAAATAAAGCTTTAAAGTGCCTTATTTTCGCTCTCTGCGAAGACACTGGCCATTTCCCTGTGACGTCATACAGTGCTGCCAATGTAAACAAACAATGGGAATACCACAGCAAGATATAGTGACATTAGCTCGGATTCAAACTCGGATTTCAGCGACTTAAGCGATTCAACAGATTACGCATGTATTGAAACAAATGGTTGGAGTATGAAAGTATTGAAGAAGAAACTGAAGCTATTGAGCGAATTCATAGCCATAGCATGGCCGAATAGCTGCGTTAGCATCGCCGGTAAAATGTGCGGACCAAACGATCAGGACTTTCGCATCTTTTGACACTGGAGCAACTTAAATCCGTCGATTGGTAAGTGTTTTTTTCGCATTAAATGTGGGTGGAAGGAAACGTAATATAGTTGCAAATGCATCTACAGGTTATCCATACATCTCTGTGCCATGTCTGCTTTAGCACCGCCGGTAAATAGCATGTTAGCATCGATTAGCGTAGCCTGTTAGCATCGATTAGCTGGCAGTCAACATCAACACAACTCACCTTTGTGATTTCGTTGACTATAGTTGCAAATGCATCTGCAGGTTATCCATACATCTCTGTGCCATGTCTGTCATCGCCGGTCAAATGTGGAGACAATCTGGCACATTCAATGGGGGTCTGGCGGCAGACACTTTGGCATCTTCGGGCCAGTGGTGCAACTTGAATCCTTCCGTGTTAGTGTTGTTACAACCTCCGACAACACACCGTCGAGGCATGATGTCTCCAAGGTTCCAAAAAATAGTCAAAAAAACGGAAAATAACAGAGCTGAGACCCGGTGTTTGTAATGTGAAAATGAAAATGGCGGCTGTGTTACCTCGGCGACGTCACATTCTGACGTCATCGCCTCCAGCTCGATAAACAGAAAGGCGTTTAATTCGCCAAAATTCACCCATTTAGAGTTCGGAAATCGGTTAAAAAAATAGATGGTCTTTTTTCTGCACCATCAAGGTATATATTGATGCTTACATAGGTCTGCTGATAATGTTCCACTTTAAATACTGGCTGTGGTAATTAGTAACAGGTGTGAGAGCTGAGGGACGGGGCGTGACAAGGTGGGAACTAATGAGTTATTATGCAAACAAACAAAACCAGGAAGTGCATAGCGTGACTAGAGTCCAGAAAACAAAACAAAACAAAACATGATCAAACATAAAACCAGATGAACAGGCATGACACTGTGAAGCATGGGGGTGGAAACATCATGCTTTGGGGCTGTTTTTCTGCTAAGGGGACAGGACGATTGATCCGTGTTAAGGAAAGAATGAATGGGGCCATGTATCGTGAGATTTTGAGCCAAAACCTCCTTCCATCAGTGAGAGCTCTGAATGGTTGACCAAATACTTATTTTCTACCATAATTTACAAATAAATTCTTTAAAATTCCTGGAGTTTTTTTTTCACATTCTGTCTCTCACAGTTGAAGTGTACCTATGATGAAAATTACAGACCTCTGTCATCATTTTAAGTGGGAGAACTTGCACAATCGGTGGCTGACTAAATACTTTTTTTGCCCCACTGTATATGTTGGTCACAAAAAACATTAATGAAGTTTGGTTCTTTTATGAATTTATTATGGGTCAAAATTTGTCAATATTTGGTTACATATTCCTTGGCAAGTTTCACTGCCAAGTGGTCTACTCACTTTTGTCTCCTTTCCCTTTCCAGGCCTGCTTCCCTACAACTTCATCTGCGTCCAGACGGGAGTGGTGCTGTCGGAGGTGTCGTCACTGGACGACTTGTTCTCCTGGGAACGCCTCATCCAGCTGCTGGCCATGGCCTGCATGGCCCTGCTGCCGAGCGCCCTCATCCGCCGGTACAGCCAGCGCCGCCTCAAGGCGGAGGAACAGAACGGAAAGAAGGTGCAATGATTAGCCTCTCTAAACGCCAGACCGACTTGGTGGATTGCTTGGATTCGGACTACCGCAGCCACCCGATCTTAGAGGGACGGTGACGTACGGCGGGTGTGTGGAGGAGCAATTTTACACTGTTTTAAACTTCTACCTCATGTGAGTCGACCACCGTTTGAGGCAAAAATAGAGT
>NC_084629.1:44466834-44494334 GCF_033978795.1 Nerophis ophidion | reverse complement strand
GACTGTCTGATTGTGGCGGTCCACTCCCTGTATGATCAGTGCCAGAACTTGGTCCGCATTGCCGGCAGTAAGTCGGACACGTTTCCTGTGAGGGTTGGACTCCGCCAAGGCTGTCCTTTGTCACTGATTCTGTTCATAACTATTATGAACAGAATTTCTCGGCGCAGTCAAGGCGTTGAGGGGATCCGGTTTGGTGGATGCAGGATTAGGTCTCTGCTTTTTGCAGATGATGTGGTCCTGATGGCTTCATCCGGCAAGTATCTTCAGCTCTCACTGGATCGGTTCGCAGCCGAGTGTGAAGCGACTAGGATGAGAATCAGCACCTCCAAGTCCGAGTCCATGGTTCTCGCCCGTAAAAGGGTGGAGTGCCATCTCCGGGTTGATCTTGTCCCAAGTGGAGGAGTTCAAGTACCTCGGAGTCTTGTTCACGAGTGGGGGAAGAGTGGATCGTGAGATCGACAGGCGGATCAGTGCGCCTTCTTCAGTAATGCGGACGCTATATCGATCCGTTGTGGTGAAGAAGGAGCTGAGCCAGAAGGCAAAGCTCTCAATTTACCGGTCGATCTACGTTCCCATCCTCACCTATGGTCATGAGCTTTGGGTCATGACCGAAAGGACAAGCTCACGGGTACAAGCGGCCGAAATGAGTTTCCTCCGTCGTGTGGCGGGTCTCTCCCTTAGAGATAGGGTGAGAAGCTCTGTCATCCGGGAGGAACTCAAAGTAAAGCCGCTGCTCCTCCACATGGAGAGGAGCCAGATGAGGTGGTTCGGGAATCTGGTCAGGATGCCACCTGAACGCCTACAAAGGGAGGTGTTTCAGGCACGTCTGACCGGTAGGAGGCCACGGGAAAGACCCAGGACACAATGAGAAGACTATCTCTCCGGGCTGGCCTGGGAAAGCCTCGGGATCCCCCGGGAAGAGCTAGACGAAGTGGCTGTGGAGAGGGAAGTCTGGGCTTCCCTGCTTAGGCTGCTGCCCCCGCGACCCGACCTCAGCTAAGCGGAAGAAGATGGATGGATGTTATGTTATTGATGTTATAGACTTAGACGTCTTTTTATTGTCATTCAAATTTGAACTTTACAGTACAGATAAGGACGAAATTTTGTGGCATTAGCTCATTGTAGTGCAGGATGAAAGAGCAATAAGGTGCAGATGTAAATAAATAGATTACTGTACAGATAAATATACGGCACTTTTGCTAATGCATCGACGTTTATGGATGTATGTTATACTGTCTTTATATTCCAGTGAGTTTGGAGGGGAATTGAGGGGATTATTATGATGCGTTCAAGAGCCTTACGCCCTGAGGGAAGAAGCTGTTACAGAACCTGGAGGTTCTGCTCCGGAGGCTGCGTTACCTCTTTCTAGAGTCCAGCAGTGAAAACAGTCCTTGGTGGGTGTGGGAGGAGTCTCTAAAGATTTTCTGAGCCCTGGTCAGGCAGCGGCTTTTGCGATTTCCGGATAGGAGGAAGAGGAGTCCTGATGATCTTTTCTGCCGTCCTCACCACTCTCTGCAGAGACTTCCAGTCTAAGGCAGTGCAGGCTCCAGTCCAGAGATGCAGTTTGTGAGTAAGCTCTCTATAGTGCCTCTGTAGAATGTATATGTATATGTATATGTATATGTAGAATATACCATATTTCCTTGAATTGCCGCAGGGCATATAGAATGCGCCTGCCTTGAATTACTGCCGGGTCAAACTTTCTTCGCAAAATAATTAGCGCATGCTTAGTATTACCGCCTGGTCAAACTTGTGACGTCACGAGTGACACTTCCCCTGTCATCATTTTCAAAATAAAGGAGGCTGATTTCAATACCGGTAATTTGAAATGGCATAAAGGGAAGAAGATTCAGAGCTATTCTGTAGGATTTAAGGTCCGAGCTTACATCACACTCAAATTTTTACTGCATGCTTTTGGTAAGCGTCGGAGTGAGAAGAGGTTTTAAAATAATTAGCGCATGCTTACTTTTACCGCATGCCTTTGGTAAGCGCAGGGGTGAGAAGAGGTTTTAAATGAATTAGCGCCCCGGCGGCAATTCAAGGAAATACGGTATTCATGAAGTTAAAAATGTAATGTGAGCCAATAATCAAAGATTATTGGCTCACATTACGCTACTCCTTACTAGTAAGCAGTAGAGGTGGGAAGCGTTGGCCCCCTCGCGATTCGATTAAGATTCAAATTCGATTAAATATAAATTATTAATGCATCTTTAATTTATGTACATTGATGCATTTTTATATTTTGTTCGTTTTACTAAATAAGTGTTTATCACTCGCAACTTTTACAAAACAGTGCATTTGTAATTAGAAAATCCCATCACATTTATTCCAAATTCATGGAAAATGTATGCAAAAATGGAACATGAGTGCCCGATAACAAAGGAGCTGGTCGGTTTTTTTGGTGAGAGCTGTCTGCATGACTTTATGTACAATGAATACATCAATTATCGATTATTGACTGTGGAAGGGGGAGCGTAAAGACCGGCTTCGAAACCAGCGGCAGGTGAGTAGATTGCCCAGCTGGGACTTATCTAATCACCCGTCGCCCTCTTGAAACCAGCGGTAGGTGAGTAGATTGCCCAGCTGGGACTTATCTAACCACCCGCCGCCCTTATTAGCAGCAGCCGGACCGAGACACGTTGATTGAGTTGGAGTTGCTGGTGAGCAGACACAGTTGATAGACATTGCCGGGAAAAAAAAACCCCACAAAGACTGAAAAGTTGTAGCGTGGAGTGCGGTCCTAGCATGTGTGCGCTCACAAATAAAGACATTGTTACACCAGATTACCGGGCTCACGAGGGGGACTGTTACGGTCTGGAGGACCCACGAGAGAGAAACGTCACATTGACCTTTACTAATCAATTTTATAATCGTCCCATATCCGAATTGCGACACATCTAAAAATGGATTATTTCCCCCACCTCTAGTAAGCAGCCACCAATGTGCAATGGTAAGACATACTTTGGTAACACTTTAAGTACACACTATTGAGCATGAATATAATGTAATATTTCATTATATATCGTATATTATGTAAATATTGTCCTTCCCATCTTTTCCATCATTTTTAACCGAGCTACCGTGTGGAACAATTTCCCTTGTGGATCATTAAAGTTTGTCTAAGTC
The DNA here is from genome assembly GCF_033978795.1 of Nerophis ophidion. Lineage (NCBI taxonomy): Eukaryota > Metazoa > Chordata > Actinopteri > Syngnathiformes > Syngnathidae > Nerophis > Nerophis ophidion. The sequence goes on along the minus strand of NC_084629.1, from coordinate 44,491,208 downwards.
TATGAATAAATACTGAATTGATAATTTATTCATTTCCAGCATTATTACGCAATAGTATGCCGTTTATAAATATTTTACTTTTTGCTGTATTAGTAGGCTAATCTATAACAAGCGCAATGGTTGCATTTTTATACTTTTGTAAATTATTAATTTAGCATTTCTACTTTATATTTGGGATGTATCAATGGTTCGTTAAATAACTCAAACTTGCACATTCAGACAAGTTTCTATTTATAATTGTGTTTACAAACTGCATATGTTGGAAATATCCTTTATAAATTATTTACTAATACTTAATAGTGTGTACTTATAAAACTCTTCCCCATATTTTTTTACCGAAAAATGCAAGAGGAATTTTAGTTTTGCCCAGGAACATTTGACAAAGATTGTCTATATGATGAGGTGGCGACTTGTCCAGGGTGTACCCCGCCTTCCGCCCAATTGTAGCTGAGATAGGCGCCAGCGCACCCCGCGACCCCAAAAGGGAATAAGCGGTAGAAAATGGATGGATGGATGTCTATATATGAAAGGAGCACTGCCTCTGCTGCTGATTTAAGGACTGCTGCAAAAACACAGTAATTTATATTTTTTTGTGAAGTGAATTATATTTATATAGCGACTTTAAAGTGCTTTTACATAGTGAAAGCCATTATCTAAGTTATGTAAATGTCAACGATAAAAGTGCGGGCCGGTCTGATATAATTTGCAGTTGCATAATTCTATGTAATTATATATTTTTTGTTAAATATCAAATCTTACATTTGACAATTGTTTCCTTATTGATGGTGAACAAAAAAATATTGTGCGGAATTAACAGTCAAAACAATGTAATAATTTAGGAGCCGGCAAGCCAAAATTTTAAAAGAGCCAAATTGGACCAAAAAAATCTGTCTGCAAAAAAAAAAATTGTTATAATGAAGGCAACACATGATACAAGTGTCTATAATAGCCTACTATCAAAATGACTTTGTGTCACAGGCTGACACAAATCTGTGTGATATTTATTCTACCCATTTTTATAACATTGGAAAACATAAGTAAAACTTCTCAGAGGATGAGATAACTTAAAATTACTGACTCATAATGGCCAAAGGTATGTGTGTCCAAGTTAAAGGGAATGGCAGGCCTTCTTCTTCAAATGGATTCATAACAATCTTTGCAAACTAGGTAACGTTTGCTGTGATCTGGAACAACATGGCGCACAATCAACTATGAGAAATGCAGGCAATATTACATAGAGATAATGTGTCATGAGACATGCAAATATAAATTAAATACACAGAGGACATAACAAATGAAATGAGCTCAAATAAACCTACAAGTGAGGCATGATGATGCAATATGTACATACAGCTAGCCTAAATAGCATGTTAGCATCGATTAGCTTGCAGTTATGCATTGACCAAATATGCCTGATTAGCACTCCAACAAGTCAGTGACATCAACAAAGCTCACCTTTGTGCATTCACGCACAGCATGAAAAGTTTGGTGGACAAAATGAGACAAAGGAGTGACATAAAACACGTCTTTCTCTGGCATCGTTGAAGAAAGTTATACATGTAAAACTACGGTGAGTTCAAGGACTGCCAAAATTAGTAGGACAAAACACATTTGCCAAATCAGTGTAGCATGTATAATATGAACAGTGAGATTTCTAACAATTAGGAAAGTTTGTGTCATGTTTGTCCTCCTATAGGAACCCTATTAAAACAAAAATATATTCCCCCCCCCCCCCCATATTTTTCTATTTTTATACATTTTTTAAAAAAGCTCCAGGGAGCCTCTAGGGCGGCGCTAAAGAGCCGCAGCTGCAACCAGCCGAAGCAGCGTTGACTCAGTCTCACCGAGTTTGATGTGCACAGAACATGATGACATCATCTTTATCTACAGCGTTGAAAAACGAGTTCAAAAAATTCCAAGCATCCACCCATCTATTTTCTACCGCTTATTCCCTTTGGGGTGGCGGGGGGCGCTGGTGCCTATCTCAGCTACAAACGGGCGGAAGGCGGGGTACACCCTGGACAAGTCGCCGCCACATCGCACGGCAAATTCAAAGCAAATTCAAATAAAGCTTAGGTCGGGGGTCAGCAACCCACGGCTCTAGAGCCACATGCTGCTCTTTAATGCCGCCCTAGTGGCTATGTGGAGCATTTTTTATGGGGGGGTATATTTGTTTCTTTAAGAACAAACATGACACAAACTTTCCCAATTGTTAGAAAGCCCACTGTTTAATATGTTTGTGTGTATGCTTTACTGATGACAAGTATCTGGTGAACATTGTTTTGTCCTACTAATTTGGGCGGTTCTTGAACTCGCCATAGTGTGGACTGTGCAACAGCTTGTTTACATGTAAAATTTTCCACTCCTTCTTTGTCTCATTTTGTCCACCAAAACATTTATACTGTGCCTGAATGCACAAAGGTGAGCTTTGTTGATGTTGTGAATGTGAATTATATTTATATAGCGCTTTTCTCTAGTGACTCAAAGCGCTTTACATAGTGAAACCCAATTATCTAAGTTACATTTAAACCAGTGTGGGTGGCACTGGGAGCAGGTGGGTAAAGTGTCTTGCCCAAGGACACAACGGCAGCAACTAGGATGGCGGAAGCGGGAATCGAACCTGCAACCCTCAAGTTGCTGGCACGGCCGCTCTACCAACCGAGCTATGCTATTGACATGTTATTGACTTGTCGGAGTGTTAAAGGGGAACATTATCAGCAGACCTATGCAAGCGTCAATATATACCTTGATGTTGCAGTAAAAAGACCATATACTTCTTTAACCGATTTCCGAACTCTAAATGGGTGAATTTTGGCCAATTAAACGCCTTTGTATTTATCACTCTCGGAGCGATGACGCCATTTTCTCAAACACATTATAAACATCGAGTCAAATCAGCTCTGTTATTTTCCGTTTTTTCGACTGTTTTCCGTACCTTGGAGACATCATGCCTCGTCAGTGTGTTGTCGGAGGGTGTAACAACACTAACAGGGACGGATTCAAGTTGATTTACGTAGAATGTGCATCGATTAGCACGGCATGCTAATCGATGCTAACATGCTATTAAGGCTAGCTGTATGTACCTTTGTAGCTATATTTGCATCCAGCATTTCTCTCCACCCACATTTAATGCCAAACAAACACTTACCAATCGACATATTTAAGTTGCTCCAGTGTCACAGGATGCGAAAGTCCCGATCGTTTGGTCTGCACATTTTACCGGCGATGCTACGGCAGACATGCCACAGAGATGTATGGATATCCTGCAGATGCATTTCCAACGATACAGTCAACGAAATCATAAAGGTGAGTTTTGTTTGTTATTGACTTATGTGCTAATCAGACATATTTATTCGCGGCATGACTGTCAGCTAATCGATGCTAACATGCTATTTAGGCTAGCTGTATGTACATTTGTAACTATATTTGTATCCAGCCTTTCCCTCCACCCACATTTAATGCCAAACAAACACTTACCAATTGACGGATTTAAGTTGCTCCAGTGTCACAAGATGCGAAAGTCCCGATCGTTTGGTCTGCACATATTACCGGCGATGCTAAGGCAAACATGGCTGAATAGCGTCAATAGCTATTCGCTCAATAGCTTCAGTTTCTTCCATTCGTTTTCGCTATCTGCCTCCATACTCCAACCATCCGTTTCAATACATGCGTAATCTGTTGAATCGCTTAAACCGCTGAAATCCGAGTCTGAATCCGAGCTAATGTCGCTATATCTTGCTGTGCTACCCGCCTGGATAGCATGTACATCACTGGATGACGTCACAGGAAAATGGACGGTGGCTTCACAGATAGCGAAAATCAGGCACTTTAAAGCCTTTTTTCGGTATATTCCACGATGGGTAAAATTTTGAAAAAAACTTCGAAAATAAAATAAGCCACTTGGAACTGATTTTTATTGGTTTCAACCCTTCTGAAATTGTGATAATGTTCCCCTTTAATCAGGCATATTTGGTCAGTGAATGACTGTAAGCTAATCCATGCTAACATGCTAGCTGTATGTACATATTGCATCATTAAGACTCATTTGTAGCTATATTTGAGCTCATTTAATACCCTTTACTTTTATCTTCTTTGTATTTAATTTATTATTTACATGTCTCATGACACATTCTGTATATAATATTGGCTGCATTTCAGATAGTTGTGTGCCATGTTGTTCCAGACCACAGCAAACATGACCTAGCTTGCCAAAGATTGTAATAAATCTATTAAAAGAAGACAGCCTGCTGTTTCCTTTAACGTGGACACACACATTAATGCCTTTGTCCAGTAATTTCCAGAGGTAATCTCCCCTTCTGAGTAGCCTCGGATTTACAAATAGTTTCTAATGTTGTAAAAATGTGTGGAATAAATATTACATTTCAACAATCTGTCAATGAAGATCTGCTTCCGCCTGCGACACATAGTCACGATCAAAAGTTTACATACACTTGTAGAGAACATAATGTCATGGCTGTCTTGAGTTCCCAATAATTTCTACAACTTTTTTGTGATCGAGTGATTGGCATTGTGGCCCAACAGCTCCATTTTTGTTTCATCTGACATCACATGGACAAAGATAAGAGCTTCTGGAGGAAAGTTATGTGGTCAGATGAAACAAAAATGGAGCTGTTCGGCCACAATACCCTCAATATGTTTGGAGGAGAAAAGGTGAGGCTTTTGATCCCATGAAAACCACACCTACCGTCAAGCATGGTGGTGGTAGTATAATGCTCCGGGCCTGTTTTTCTGCCAATTGCTTTACAGAGAGTAAATGGGGCAATGACAAAGGAGCATTACCTCCAAATTCTTCAGGACAAGCTAAAATCATCAGCCCGGAGGTTGGGTCTTGGGCGCAGATGGGTGTGACCCCAAACACATCTCAAAAGTGGTAAAGAAATGGCTAAATCTGGCTAGAATTAACGTTTTTGAATGGCCTTCCAAAAGGGGAATATTATCACAATTTCAAAAGGGTTAAAAACAATAAAAATCAGTTCCAGTGGCTTGTTGTATTTTTTGAAGTTTTTTTCTAAATTTTACCGGTCCCCGAATATCCCTAAAAAAAGCTATAAAGTGCTTGATTTTCGCTATTTGCGATGCGACTATCCATTTCCCTGTGACGTCATACAGTGCTGCCAATGTAAACAAACAACGGCGACAATAGCGACATTAGCTCGGATTCAGACTCGGATTTCAGCGACTTAAGCGATTCAACAGATTACGCATGTATTGAAACAGATGGTTGGAGTATGAAAGTTTTGGAGAAGAAACTGAAGCTATTGCGCGAATAGCTATTGACGCTATTCATAGCCATAGCATGACCGAATAGCTGCGTTAGCATCGCCGGTAAAATGTGCGGACCAAACGATCAGGACTTTCGCATCTTGTGACACTGGAGCAACTTAAATCCTTCGATTGGTAAGTGTTTGTTTCGCATTAAATGTGGGAGGAAGGAAACGTAATATAGTTGCAAATGCATCTACAGGTTATCCATACATCTCTGTGCCATGTCTGCTTTAGCACCGCCGGTAAATAGCATGTTAGCATCGATTAGCGTAGCATGTTAGCATCGATTAGCTGGCAGTCAACATCAACAAAACTCACCTTTTTGATTTCGTTGACTCTATCATTGCAAATGCATCTGCAGGTTATCCATACATCTCTGTGCCATGTCTGCTTTAGCACCGCCTGTAAATAGCATGTTAGCGTCAATTAGCGTAGCATGTTAGCATCGATTAGCTGGCAGTCACGCCGCGGCCATATATGTCTGATTAGCACATAAGTCAACATCAACAAAACTCACCTTTGTGATTTCGTTGACTTTATCGTTGCAAATGCATCTGCAGGTTATCCATACATCTCTGTGCCATGTCTGTCTTAGCATCGCCGGTAAAATGTGGAGACACTTTGGCACATTCAATGGGGGTCTGGCGGCAGACACTTTGGCATCTTGGGGCCAGTGGTGCAACTTGAATCCCTCCCTGTTAGTGTTGTTACACCCTCCAACAACACACCGACGAGGCATGATGTCTCCAAGGTTCCAAAAAATAGTCGAAAAAACGGAAAATAACAGAGCTGAGACCCGGTGTTTGTAATGTGAAAATGAAAACGGCGGGTGTGTTACCTCGGAGACGTCACGTTCTGACGTCATCGCTAAAAGACCGATAAACAGAAAGGCGTTTAATTCGCCAAAATTCACCCATTTAGAGTTCGGAAATCGGTTAAAAAAAAAAAGGTCTTTTTTCTGCACCATCAAGGTATATATTGACGCTTACATAGGTCTGGTGATAATGTTCCCCTTTAAACGTGTGGACAATGCTGAAGAAACAAGTCCATGTCAGAAAACCAACACATTTAGCTGAACTGCACCAATTTTGTCAAGGCGAGTGGTCTAAAATTCAACCAGAAGTTTGTGGATGGCTACCAAAAACGTCTTATTGCAGTGAAACTTGCCAAGGGACATGTAAGCAAATTTTGACCCAAACAGATTTGCTGACATTTTCAGTAGAGCTATAATAAATTCATAAAAGAACCAAACTTCATGAATGTTTTTAGTGACCAATCACAAAAAAAATAATAATCGCCGGTAAAATGTGGAGACACTCTGGCACATTCAATGGGGGTCTGGCGGCAGACACTTTGGCATCTTCGAGCCAGTGGTGCAACTTGAATCCCTCCCTGTTAGTGTTGTTACACCCTCCGACAACACACCGACGAGGCATGATGTCTCCGAGGTTCCAAAAAATAGTCGAAAAAACGGAAAATAACAGAGCTGAGACCCGGTGTTTGTAATGTGAAAATGAAAACGGCGGGTGTGTTACCTCGGAGACGTCACGTTCTGACGTCATCGCTAAAAGACCGATAAACAGAAAGGCGTTTAATTCGCCAAAATTCACCCATTTAGAGTTCGGAAATCGGTTAAAAAAAAAATATATGGTCTTTTTTCTGCACCATCAAGGTATGTATTGACGCTTACATAGGTCTGCTGATAATGTTCCCCTTTAAACGTGTGGACAATGCTGAAGAAACAAGTCCATGTCAGAAAACCAACACATTTAGCTGAACTTCACCAATTTTGTCAAGGCGAGTGGTCTAAAATTCAACCAGAAGCTTGTGGATGGCTACCAAAAGCGCCTTATTGCAGTGAAACTTGCCAAGGGACATGTAAGCAAATTTTGACCCAACAGATTTGCTGACATTTTCAGTAGAGCCATAATAAATTCATAAAAGAACCAAACTTCATGAATGTTTTTAGTGACCAATCACAAAAAAAATAAGAATTGTAGAAATGATTGGAAACTCAAGACAGCCATGACATTATGTCCTTTACAAGTGTATGCAAACTTTTGCCCGCGACTCTAGTCATTTTGATAGTAGGCTATTTTAGCGAATATAGACACTTACATCATGTGTTGCCTTCATTATTAAAGTTAAAATTACCAATGATTCTCACATGAAAATATTCTCTGCATTTGACCCAACACCCTTGATCACCCCCAGGGAGGTGAGGGGAGCAGTGAGCAGCAGCCACAGCCACGCCCGGGAAATAACTTTTGGTGATTTAACCCCCAATTCCAACCCTTGATGCTGAGTGCCAAGCAGGGAGGTAACGGGTCCCTTTTTTATAGTCTTTGGTATGACTCGGCCGGGGCTTGAACTCACGACCTACCGATCTAACCACTAGGCCACTGAGTAGGTCTGATTTCTGACCCCCTGGCCTAATGTACCCTAATCGTGTGGAGTGTATTTACACTGATATTTACCACATCTTCAGAAACGACTACTATCATAATAAAACGCAGACAAAAGAAGGTGATGCAAATTTATTTTATTGCTCAGATCCAAGTTGCTCAGCAATACAGTTCACACTCCCAACTCAAAAAAATGGAACCAGAGAGGCGTGTATTTGTCCACCACGAGTGTCAAAACAATAATCGAATGTTTAGTCCAGCGCACAGTCATCGGAGACCTTTTTGGACCGTGGGACATCGATAGGGTTTCACCTATTAGACACGCACACAAATAATAGAAGTATCTCCCAAATGGTGAGACGTGTACTTTTAGTGCTGAATGAGGTGTCGGAGATACTGGATGGACAAAAACGTGCCGTCATTTCCGTCTGATCGGCCAAAACTGTAGGATCCACGTTGCTCAATATTCCATGTTTTATATTACATATCAAATATTTACTAGCCTTCTTTTATTTGCCTTGATTACCTCCGCCAATCTGTTATTTCTTAGTTAGCAAGATTAAAACAAAACCAAAAAAAAAGTTACTCCTTGACTAGGGAAGGTGTACTGTTTTAGGACCTTAATGGAAACAAATATGTATATTAAAAACTGACTGTTACAATAATAAAGTTCAATTTTTGAGAGAAAATATCTACTTTATTCTGGTAAAAATGTAGCTTTTTTTTCTCCATGTTACCACATGATTTTAATATTATTATTACAGCTTTTCAAACACTACTTTTGTGAATTAAAATACTCTGAAAATAGGAAAAAAAATCCCTCCTACATATTTGACTCGAAAATTGGCTATTGTAAATAGTTTACTTTGATGTACATTTTAATATGTTCATATCGTTTCTTGGAATATCAGAGCTTAATTCTCAAGTCACTTTTATTTTTTTTAATTTTTTAAATCACTTTTTTTCTAATAATACAACTGCACTTTATTCTACTCTGTAAAAAAAAAAAGAAATCTAGATTTTCCTGTAGAATTTTTTGCTGGATATATTACAACTTTATTATGATAAAAAATGACTTATTTTTCTCATAATTATACTTTATTGCGCACTGTAAAAAAAAAAAAAGGTGTACTGTTTTAGGACCTTAATGGAAACAAATATGTATATTAAAAACTAACTGATACAATAATAAAGTTCCATTTTTGAAAGAACATATCTACTTTATTCTGGTAAAAATCTAGCTTTTTTTCCCAACATGTTACCACTTTATTTTAATATTATTACAGCTTTTACAGTGTAAATACAATAAAGTATAATTATGAGAAGAATAAGTCCTTTTTATTATTATAGTTGTAATATATCCAGCAAAAAGTTCTACTGTAAAATCTAGATTATTTTTATTTTAACAGTGTAGAATAAAGTGCAGTTGTATTATAAGAAAAATGTAATAAATACATAACAAAAATAAAAACGACTCAAGAATTAAGCTGTGATAATCCAAGAAACAATATGTAGGTATTAAAATGTACTAGTAGTACAACATCAAAGTTAACAATTTAAGTCCAATATGTATGAGGGATATTTTTTCTATTTTCAGAGTATTTTAATTGAGAAAAATAGTATTTGAAAAGCTGTAATAATAATAATAATAATAATAATAATAAAACAAAGTAAAATAAAGAAACATTTTAATTTTTCTCAATTAAAATACTCTGAAAATAGAAAAAAAATCCCTCTTACATATTTGACTTGCAATATTACTGCTTTATTTTGCATCAAAAATTGTTTCTTGTAAATAGTTTACTTCGATGTTGTACTACTAGTACATTTTAATACCTACAAATCGTTTCTTGGAATATCAGTTTAATTCTTGAGTCGTTTTTATTTTTGTTATGTATTTTTTAAATATTTTTTTTCTAAAAATACAACTGCACTTTATTCTACACTGTAAAAAAAATACAAATCTAGATTTTACAGTATACCTTTTTGCTGGTTATGTTACAACTTTATTATAATAAAAATGACCTTTTTTCTCATAATTATACTTTATTGCACACTGTAAAAAAAAAAAAAAAAAAAAAGGTGTACTGTTTTAGGACCTTAATGGAAACAAATATGTATATTAAAAACTAACTGTTACAATAATAAAGTTCCATTTTTCATTCTGGTAAGAATGTAGCTTTTTTTCTCCATGTTACCACTTTATTTTATTATTATTATTACAGCTTTTCAAATTTCTTTACAGTGTAAATACAATAAAGTATAATTATGAGAAAAATATGTCATTTTTATTATAATAGTTGTAATTTATCCAGCAAAAAGTTGTACTGTAAAATCTAGATTTTTTTTTTCTAGTAGAACTTTTTGCTTGATATATTACAACTTTATTACAATAAAAAAAAATACTTTTTTGTCATAATACTTTATTGCACACTGTAAAAAAAAATTATATATATATATTTCAGCATAGCTCACTCGCCAGAATTTAATCCTAAAATTTACAATAGTTTTTACACCAAATTACAGCACACAGAAAAACGGTGCTATTGTTATTTTCGCGGTAAAATTCCGGCGAGAAAGCTGCAATTTTTTTTTTCCTGTAAAATTTTGACTTTTTTAAAGCGGTTACTGTAAATTAAAGAAAAACACACTATTATTTTAACAGTAAATGTCTGGCTAGTGCGCTGCTAATTATTTGTATATTAAAATTCTGCGAGTATTTCTTTTTTTTTACCACAAATCTAAAGACTTTTTTTTTGGAGTGCGCAAAAATTCCAATGGACTTTACTTTTGTAAATGTTATTTGTGTACTACTCCTTCACAAACATATTTTACCATTAAATAATTTGGACTGTAATCTAATAATTTCGGATCTAACTCTAGGAAAGTAAGAACCTTATTTTCTAATATCTTTATTTTCCTAATGCCTAGTACACTTTATGCTCGTCAAATGATGCATTCATTCTTGTAATATTTACACTCTGTCAAAGAAAGAACCAAGTAAAACTTTTACAGATACAGTATATAACGCATTTAGCAACCTTTCTTTGTAAATAACGAGCGGAAAAAAACAACATCCGGACAAAAACAGACCCGATCTGGTGCTATTCCAAATTGAGGATTATTGTTTTCAGCCTTGGCGGAGGTCTGTACTTCACTAGTCTGCCATTTGGATTGCAAAGTTAACATGTGGTTCAAGCCCACAATGGGACCACCGAGTACGGGAATCATCAGAACAGCGAGGAAACCGGACAAAAAATAAAAACCGACCACTATCGTGATACAACTAACACGCTAAAAACATCCTCGGGGATGCGTGTGAGTGTGATATTTGTTAGATAAGAGTCTAGCAACACCCCAAAAACCTTAAAAAACACCAAAGTGAGCAGCACCTTGGCGAGAAAACCTGAAAGTATTGACAATGGCTTCACTTCTTCCACATTGTGTTATAATACAGCCTTAAATCAAAATGGAATGAATACATTTTTGTCTTAAAATACTAGCGACAACACCCAGTAGAAACAGTGAAAAAGTTCATTTGGAAATTTTTGCAAATGTAATACAAACCCCGTTTCCATATGAGTTGGGAAATTGTGTTAAATGTAAATATAAACGGAATAAAATGATTAGCAAATCCTTTTCAACCCATATTCTATTAAAAATGCTACAAAGACAAGATATTTGATGTTCAAACTCATAAACTTTACTTTTTTTTTGGCAAATAATAATTAACTTAGAATTTCATGGCTGCAACACGTGCCAAAGTAGTTGGGAAAGGGCATGTTCACCACTGTGTTACATCACCTTTTCTTTTAACAACCCTCAATAAACGTTTGGGAACTGAGGAAACTAATTGTTGAAGCTTTGAAAGTGGAATTCTTTCCCATTCTTGTTTTATGTAGAGCTTCAGTCGTTCAACAGTCCGGGGTCTCCGCTGTCGTGTTTTACGCTTCATAATGCGCCACACATTTTTGATGGGGGACAGGTCTGGACTGCAGGCGGGCCAGGAAAGTACCCGCACTCTTTTTTTTCGAAGTCACGCTGTTGTAACACGTGCTGAATGTGGCTTGGCATTGTCTTGCTGAAATAAGCAGGGGCGTCTATGAAAAAGACGGCGCTTAGATGGCAGCATATGTTGTTCCAAAACCTGTATGTACCTTTCAGCATTAATGGTGCCTTCACATATGTGTAAGTTACCCATGCCTTGGGCACTAATGCACCCCCATACCATCACAGATGCTGGCTTTTAAACTTTGCGTCGATAACAGTCTGGATGGCTCGCTTCCCCTTTGATCCGGATGACACGATGTCGAATATTTCCAAAAAACTATTTGAAATGTGGACTCATCAGACCACTTTTCCACTTTGTATCAGTCCATCTTAGATGATCTCGGGCCCAGAGAAGCCAGCAGCGTTTCTGGATGTTGTTGATAAATGGCTTTCGCTTTTCATAGTAGAGCTTTAACTTGCACTTACAGATGTAGCGACAAACTGTATTTAGTGACAGTGGTTTTCTGAAGTGTTCCTGAGCCCATGTGGTGATATCCTTTAGAGATTGATGTTGTTTTTTGATACAGTGCCGTCTGAGGGATTGAAGGTCACGGTCATTCAATGTTGGTTTCCGGCCATGCCGCTTACGTGGAGTGATATCTCCAGATTCTCTGAACTTTTTGATGATATTATGGAGCGTAGATGTTGAAATCCCTAAATTTCTTGCAATTGCACTTTGAGAAACGTTGTTCTTAAACTGTTTGACTATTTGCTCACGCAGTTGTGGACAAAGGGGTGTACCTCGCCCCATCCTTTCTTGTGAAAGACTGAGCGTTTTTTGGGAAGCTGTTTTTATACCCAATCATGGCGCCCACCTGTTCCCAATTAGCCTGCACACCTGTGGGATTGTCAGAAAAATTGTGTAAATTATCAAAAAAACGTTCTGCCCTCTGAGTTTCCTTTGAACGGATGAGAGCTGTTCTTGTTCGACCAAACAAAGTCTTGCAAGATTCCGCTGTCTACGTTGGAATGCGACGGGAGGGGTTATCTATTGTCCTCAAACACCTGCCGAAGCTAAATCCAGGACAAGCCCAAGCCCGAGGCATCATCTTCTTTTATCTTCAATGTGACCGAAAACAAAGACTGTTTACATACTCCCCATTTCTGTTCTGACATGTGTTGTTGCGTAAACATTGAATATCTAAATAAAAAAAGGAGACGTAAACCTTTTTTGTCAGAGCGTGGTGCAGGACTGTACGAAGTGTACAGTGGCCATGTCTCTCCTCAGATCCGAGTCCAAGTTTAATTCTGTCTGTTTGATTCTTTGCCTTTTGTCTTGTTTAATAGATGTCATCAGTGTTTGAACCTGACAGGGATGCTCCAAATAAGTGTTTGATGAGCATTTTTCAACTTAAGCAGTATTTATTGCCACCTTTCCCAACCTTTTTGTCACGTGTTGCTGGCATCAAATTCTAAAGTTAATGATTATTTGCAAAAAAAAATATGTTTATCAATTTGAACATCAAATATGTTGTCTTTGTAGCATATTCAACTGAATATCGGTTGAAAAGGATTTGCAAATCATTGTATTCCGTTTATATTTACATCAAACACAATTTCCCAACTCATATGGAAACGGGGTTTGTAAAACTAAAAGTCAAACACTTAGGCATGGAGACTGTTTCTACAAACATTTGTAAAAGAATGGGCCGCTTTCAGTGATTTCCAGCGTGGAACTGTCTTAGGATGCCACCTGTGCAACAAATGTTTTTCAAATGAATTGATTACATTTTGGAATAAGCCTGTAACAAAAAATGTGCAAAAAGGGAAGCACTATAAATACTTTTTAGATGCACTATATTAGGGAGCCTAGGGAGCCCCGAAAAAGACGGCAGACGAACAGTCCTTTGCAAAAGTGGAAAACAGAAAAAAGAGAGGCCCACGAGCAGACTAACGCACACCTGGTTGTGAGCAGCCCATCACCAGAGGACAACTAGGATGCTGGCATCGTGTGAGGTTACCTTTTGACTAGGTTAGCACTGCGAGTGTGTGTGTTCACCGGGACAATTTTGAGTCAGCCTTTGATTCAGAGAGGTAATCGTAACACGTACGGTACAACACACAACAACAGCGGCGACAACAACAACAACAAAAAAGGTGTGTTCGTGGTGGTGAGACAACTTATGACGTCGCCTCACGTCCGCACAGATAATTCTACATTCTACTTTTTTTTTTTTTTGACACCATATTCAAGAGTCAGTGTGTTTTTGCAGCTCTGCGTGGGTTTTTCGAAAAGAAGAAAAAAACAACTAAAACATTCACCAACAAAGATTTAGATAGAGAGTCAAACTTGCGGTGTGTTATAAAATTCCTTATTCACAGACAATTTTTTTTTTTTTTTTCCCCGAGAGGTACAGTTCGGAAAAAGTAAACATAACATAAAAAGTGTGGAATTTTGTGTTTGCTAGATATTTGAATCAATGCTTCTTGCTTTGCTTAGACAATTGGGGGCAGTATTATTCAGTTTGTGGGCTAAGCAGCACATTTCTGCCATGTTTGAGGCCAAACCACTACATCGGATGTTGCTATGGACTCCTAGTAGACAGCAGTGAGTCTCAACTGGTACGAAGGGAGCCTCAAGTGGGCTTCAAACTCATTCTGGGTGATTTCCCCACCACCCCCACGCTTTAAACCTGCGGGTTATAAAACGGTGCGGCTAATTTATGGGTATTTCTTCGCAATGTTTTGTATTCAACAGACAGTTTTCACAATACCCAGAACCAAGACACCGAAAAGGTGTGTTATTGTTTGTGCTATAGCGCCATCTTTTGCACGAGTACGGTCACTGCAGGTTGACAATGTACTTCCTGTCTCGTGCCTTGAACCGGAAGTAAACGTGTCTATAGTGTTTCCGCTCAAAACATTATAGACTTATTCTTTTCGCGTTTGTAAATAAGTTTTACAACGCAACTAAAACAATTCATACTTACTAAACCGTCCCATGTGTGACCTCTGTAGGTGTGTTTTTATGCATATTGGCACCTGCTACCGTAATTTAATCAAGCTAGCGTTAGCATTAGCATATATATATATATATATATATATATATATATATATATATATATATATATATATATATATATACATATATATATATATACATACATATATACATACTTATATTTATACATACGTATATATATACATACATATATATATACATACATATATATATATATATACACACACATATATATATACATATATATATATAAATATACATTTACATATATATATAAATATATATTTATATACATATATATACACATATATACATATATATATGTACATATATATGTATATACATATATGTACATATATATGCGTATATATGTAGATATATATATGTACATATATATACATATATGTATATACATATATATACATATATGTATATACATATATGTACATATATATGGACATATATATACAAATATATATACATAAATATACATATATACACATATATACATATGTATGAGAGTAGAAAGACTGAGTTAGAACCTGCACAAAAACAAAGAAAAAAGAGCAGACCCCAGCGCTCAAAAACAAGAGAATGAAAAAAGTACACCGCCAGTCTAATTTTTTGCGTTCTATTTTACTGATGTTTCTTCAAGATTTATTTTAAGCTCATCATGTTAACTAGGACTAAAAAAAACATGCAATTACCGTATTTTTTTCGTACTACAAGCTGCTACATTTTCCCTCCACGCTTTAAACCCTGCGGGTTATAAAACAGTGCGGCTAATTTATGTGTATTTTTTTTCCCGCTCTTTACCGTAATGTTTTGTATCCAACAAACAGTTTTCACAATACCCCGACCGACACACTGAAAAGGTGTGTTATTGTTTGTGCTATAGCGCCATCTTTTGGATGAGTTCGGTCACTGCAGTTGCTGCTGGTTAACAATGTACTTCCTGTCTCGTGCCTTGAACCGGAAGTAAAATCCTGTATAATTTTTTCTGTTTGAATTTATTCTTTTAACGTTTGGAAAAAAACTATGTGTTCTTGTCTTGTATAAGGATTGTGAATGACGGGCAAAATTCCAAAACAAAGCGTAGTTACCCCCTTTAAAGGTTACATAAGCAGGCGGCACATTTTTATACAAGAAGCATTGTTGCAACAGATCAAATATTCTACCAAAAACAAGAATAAACCAACTTTTAGTTTTACTTTCAGGAGGTACACTTGGTTAGTTTCTATCATCAGACTTGCATCCCCACTACCCTCTTCATCTTTCGGGATGGCGTCACCCAGGGGTGTCCAAACCTTTTCCCCAGAGGGCCACAGACATCAAATTATTTTGCGGGTCAATACAGTCGTCCCTCATCGATTCAAATATCGGGGCTTCACCGGTTTGCGGGTTTTTTTGGGAAAATTAAAACCATTTTTTTTATAAAGAGAATTCTTATTTGGTCTAAAAAAAAGGGGTCACCAACCTTTTTGAAACCAAGAGCTATTTTTGGGTACTGATTAATGGGAAGGGCTACCAGTTTGATACACACTTTAATTGTATTTCTGTCTGTCATTCCGTCGTACATTTTTTTTCCTTTTACGGAATGTTTTTTGTAGAGAATAAAAGATGAAAAAAACATTTAATTGAAAGGTTTAAAAGAGGAGAAAACACGAAAAAAAAATGAAAATTACATTTTCAAACATAGTTTATCTTCAATTTCGACTCATTAAAATGAAAAAATCAACCGAAAAAAAGAAGAGAAAAACTAATTCGAATCTTTTTGAAAAAGAAAAAAAAAAAAATTTATGGAACATCATTAGTAATTTTTCCTGATTAAGATTCATTTTAGAATTTTGATGACATGTTTTAAATAGGTTAAAATCCAATCTGCACTTTGTTAGAATATATAACAAATTGGACCAAGCTATATTTCTAACAAAGACAAATCATTATTTCTTCTAGATTTTTCAGAACAAAAATTTTAAAAGAAATTCAAAAGAATTTGAAATAAGGTTTAAATTTTATTCTACAGATTTTTTAGATTTGCCAGAATATTTTTTTTTAATTTTAATCACAATAAGTTTGAAGAAATATTTCACAAATATTCCTTGTCGAAAAAACAGAAGCTAAAATGAAGAATTAAATTAAAATGTATTTATTATTCTTCACAATAATAAAAAAAAAATACATTGATTTAAATTGTCAGGAACGAAGAGGAAGGAATTTAAAAAAGGTAAAAAGGTATATGTGTTTAAAAATCCTAAAATCATTTTCAAGGTTGTATTTTTTCTCTAAAATTGTCTTTCTGAAAGTTATAAGAAGCAAAGTAAAAACAATAAATCAATTTATTCAAACAAGTGAAGACCAAGTTTTTAAAATATTTTCTTGGATTTTCACATTCTATTTGAGTTTTGTCTCTCTTAGAATTAAAAATGTCGAGCAAAGCAAAACCAGCTTTCTAGTAAATAAATACAATTAAAAAGATAGAGGCAGCTCACTGGTAAGTGCTGCTATTTGAGCTATTTTTAGAAGACTCCCTGACCACCTGAGGGCACCACAGACTGTGGATGCTTTTAAAAAAGGCTTAAAAACCCATCTTTTTAAAAAACAAAAAGCCTTTTTATAGACATGCATGCTCGTTCTAGCTATTGGGCTGTTTCTAGTTTTATATTTTATTCATTTTTTTCTCTTTTTACTATTATTATTATTACTATTTTTTTACACTGTGGCACTTTGGGGTTGTTTGCTCAACGTAAAGTGCTTTTTTACAAATAAAATCTATTATTATTATTATCAGTGTGTGAGCTCACCAATGCGCTTTTGGAAGACTGGTGGAAAAATCCCTATAAACACACTCCGCAACCTTGTGGACAGCCTTCCCAGAAAGCTGCAATAGCTTCAAAAAAGTGGACCGACATCACATTGAACCCAATGGGTTAGGAATGGTTGATATGTGAGTCAAGGCAGGTGGCCAAATACTTTTGGCAATATGGTGTATTTATATGAATTGTGGAAATTAATTAAATATGGTCACGCCTGGAACCGATTAACAGTAATAAATGAGGAACGACTGTAAATATAATCATATTTATGCTTAATATAGCTCATTAATAATGATTTTAATATTATTTAAATATGCAAAGGTGATAACAAATTTCAAAAATTGCACTTTTGGACACCCCGGGTGTGATCAGTACACGTCATCGTCATTCCGTGATCCATTCCTGCTCAGATTTTTTTTTTTTTTTTTTTTAACTAAATGATGTGTCAGTAAGAGGTGGCCCGACAAAGACTTACAACATTAAACTAAACAGGAGGACCCTCCTCGCCTTCTTCTATTTCACTTTTTTTTCTCTCTCTCTCTCTCTCTCTCTCTCTCTCTCTCTTTCGAGTCATTAAAAAAAGAAACTTCAAAACGATCAAAAACGATCAGTCGACAAGGCGTACAAAATGTGGGAAAAGACTGGACTGAGGTACCCTGAAGCCTGAGGTAGATCACAATACTGACATGCGCGCTCGTTTACATCCTGCGGTGGTTCACCTTTGACTCTTGTTGTTCTTCAGAAAATAAACACTTCCCTTCAAAATAATATGGCAGTGTGCCACTGAGGGCAAAAAAAAAAAGAGGACTTTAGTTTTCTTTTCATATCAATAGTTCTCATCACAAAATAGAAAAAAAAATAGATTCATAAATATTACTCTCTTTTTTTTATATATCTATATATATATATGTATATACAATCACACAAACACACACACACACACACACACACAAGGTAAAAGTGAAAGATGACAAAATAAGGCAACAACCTTGCGTGGGGTCTCCATTTGGAACCCAGCAAACTTGCACAACAGTCAGTCGGCCAGCTCAGCGGGAAAAAAAATTCAATTTTTTTATTTATTTAACCTTCGTCTTGTGTTTTAGTTTTTAAATTGCATAAAAGTACCACATATATTTATTTTTTTGCATCAAGGCTTTTGGACTTTGTCAGGAACCTCTATTTCAGGGGTCGGCAACCCGCGGCTCTTTAGCCTATGGGGCTTTTTCAAAAATATATGAAAAATGGAAATGATAAGGGGAAAAATAACATATTTTTTGTTTTAATATAGTTTCTGCAGGACGACAAACATGACACAAACCTCCCTAATTGCTATAAAGCACACTTTTTATATTAAACATGCTTCACTGATTCGAGTATTTGGTGAGCGCCGTTTTGTCCTACTAATTTTGGCGGTCCTTGAACTCACCCTAGTTTGTTTACATCGGTATGAAAAATGGAAAAAGATGAGAGGAAAAACAAAGAAAACATATTTTTCGTTTTAATATAGTTTCTGCAGGAGGACAAACATGACACAAACCTCCCTAATTGCTATAAAGCACGCTGTTTATATTAAACATGCTTCACTGATTCGAGTGTTGGTCAAGCGCCGTTTTGTCCTACTAATTTTGGCGGTCCTTGAACTCACCCTAGTTACTTTACATCGGTATGAAAAATGGAAAAAAATGAGAGGAAAAAAATAGAAAATATGTTTTTTGTTTTAATATAGTTTCTGTAGGAGGACAAACATGACACAAACCTCCTTAATTGCTATAAAGCACACTGTTTATATTAAACATGCTTCACTGATTCGAGTATTTGGCGAACGCCATTTTGTCCTACTAATTTTGGCGGGCCTTGAACTCACCCTAGTTAGTTTACATCGGTATGAAAAATGGAAAAAGATGAGAGGAAAAAAATTGAAAATATATTTTTTGTTTTAATATGGTTTCTGTAGAAGGACAAACATGACACAAACCTCCCTAATTGCTATAAAGCACACTGTTTATATTAAACATGCTTCACTGATTCGAGTATTTGGCGAGCGCCGTTTTGTCCTACTAATTTTGGCGGTCATTGAACTCACCGTAGTTAGTTTACATCGGGGGTCGGCAACCCGCGGCTCTTTAGCGCCGCCCTAGTGGCTCTCTGGAGCTTTTTCAAAAATATATGAAAAATGGAAATGATGAGAGGAAAAATAAAATTTTTTGTTTTAATATAGTTTCTGTAGAAGCACAAACATGACACAAACCTCCCTAATTGCTATAAAGCACACTTTATATTAAACATGCTTCACTGATTCGAGTATTTGGTGAGCGCCGTTTTGTCCTACTAATTTTGGCGGGCCTTGAACTCACCCTAGTTTGTTTACATCGGTATGAAAAATGGAAATGATGAAGGGAAAAAACATATTTTTTGTTTTAATCTGGTTTCTGTAGGAGGACAAACATGACACAAACCTCCCTAATTCCTGTAAAGCACACTGTTTATATTAAACATGCTTCACTGATTCGAGTATTTGCCGAGCGCCGTTTTGTCCTACTAATTTTGGCGGTCCTTGAACTCACCGTGGTTTGTTTACATTTGGGGTCGGCAACCCGCGGCTCTTTGGCGCCGCCCTAGTGGCTCTCTGGAGCTTTTTCAAAAATATATGAAAAATGGAAATGAAGGGGAAAACAAATTTTTGTTTTAATATGGTTTCTGTAGGACAAACATGACACAAACCTCCCTAATTGCTGTAAATTACACTTTTTATATTAAACATGCTTCACTGATTAGAGTATTTGGCGAGCGCCGTTTTGTCCTACTAATTTTGGCGGGCCTTGAACTCACCCTAGTTAGTTCACATCGGTATGAAAAATGGAAAAAGATGAGAGGGAAAAAAATCGAAAATATATTTTTTGTTTTAATATGGTTTCTGCGGGACGACAAACCTCCCTAATTGCTGTAAAGCACACTGTTTATATTAAACATGCTTCACTGATTCGAGTATTTGCCGAGCGCCGTTTTGTCCTACTAATTTTGGCGGTCCTTGAACTCACCGTGGTTTGTTTACATTTGGGGTCGGCAACCCGCGGCTCTTTGGCGCCGCCCTAGTGGCTCTCTGGAGCTTTTTCAAAAATATATGAAAAATGGAAATGAAGGGGAAAACAAATTTTTGTTTTAATATGGTTTCTGTAGGACAAACATGACACAAACCTCCCTAATTGCTGTAAATTACACTTTTTATATTAAACATGCTTCACTGATTAGAGTATTTGGCGAGCGCCGTTTTGTCCTACTAATTTTGGCGGGCCTTGAACTCACCCTAGTTAGTTCACATCGGTATGAAAAATGGAAAAAGATGAGAGGGAAAAAAATCGAAAATATATTTTTTGTTTTAATATGGTTTCTGCGGGACGACAAACCTCCCTAATTGCTGTAAAGCACACTGTTTATATTAAACATGCTTCACTGATTCGAGTATTTGCCGAGCGCCGTTTTGTCCTACTAATTTTGGCGGTCCTTGAACTCACCGTGGTTTGTTTACATTTGGGGTCGGCAACCCGCGGCTCTTTGGCGCCGCCCTAGTGGCTCTCTGGAGCTTTTTCAAAAATATATGAAAAATGGAAATGAAGGGGAAAACAAATTTTTTGTTTTAATATGGTTTCTGTAGGACAAACATGACACAAACCTCCCTAATTGCTGTAAATTACACTTTTTATATTAAACATGCTTCACTGATTCGAGTATTTGCCGAGCGCCGTTTTTTCCTACTGATTTTGGCGGGCCTTGAACTCACCCTAGTTAGTTTACATCGGTATGAAAAATGGAAAAAGATGAGAGGAAAAAAATAGAACATATAATTTTTGTTTTAATATGGTTTCTGTGGGACGACAAACATGACACAAACCTCCCTAATTGCTATAAAGCACACTCTTTATATTAAACATGCTTCACTGATTCGAGTATTTGGCGAGCGCCGTTTTGTCCTACTAATTTTGGCGGGCCTTGAACTCACCCTAGTTAGTTTACATCGGTATGAAAAATGGAAAAAGATGAGAGGAAAAAATTAGAACATATATTTTTTGTTTTAATATAGTTTCTGTAGGAGGACAAACATGACACAAACCTCCCTAATTGCTATAAAGCACACTGTTTATATTAAACATGCTTCACTGATTCGAGTATTTGCCGAGCGCCGTTTTGTCCTACTAATTTTGGCGGTCCTTGAACTCACCGTGGTTTGTTTACATTTGGGGTCGGCAACCCGCGGCTCTTTGGCGCCGCCCTAGTGGCTCTCTGGAGCTTTTTCAAAAATTTACGAAAAATGGAAATGAAGGGAAAAAACTTATTTTTTGTTTTAATATAGTTTCTGTAGGAGGACAAACATGACACAAACCTCCCTAATTGCTATAAAGCACACTCTTTATATTAAACATGCTTCACTGATTCGAGTATTTGGCGAGCACCGTTTTGTCCTACTGATTTTGGCGGGCCTTGAACTCACCCTAGTTAGTTTACATCGGTATGAAAAATGGAAAAAGATGAGAGGAAAAAAATTGAAAATATATTTTTTGTCTTAATATAGTTTCTGTAGAAGCACAAACATGACACAAACCTCCCTAATTGCTATAAAGCACACTGTTTATATTAAACATGCTTCACTGATTCGAGTGTTGGTCAAGCGCCGTTTTGTCCTACTAATTTTGGCGGTCCTTGAACTCATCGTGGTTTGTTTACATTGGGGGTCGGCAACCTGCGGCTCTTTAGCGCCGCCCTAGTGATTCTCTGGAGCTTTTTCAAAAATATATGAAAAATGGAAATGATGAAGGGAAAAAACATATTTTTTGTTTTAATATAGTTTCTGCAGGAGGACAAACATGACACAAACCTCCCTAATTGCTATAAAGCACACTGTTTATATTAAACATGCTTCACTGATTCCAGTATTTGGCGAGCGCCGTTTTGTCCTACTAAATTTGGCGGTCGTTGAACTCACCGTGGTTTGTTTACATCGGGGGTCGGCAACCCGCGGCTCTTTAGCGCCGCCCTAGTGGCTCTTTGGAACTGGGCGAAATTTAAAATTGCAATTTAGTAAACTAAATCGACTGTATCGACATGTGTTGCAATGTTAATATTTCATCATTGATATATAAACTATCAGACTGCGTGGTCGCTAGTAGTGGCTTTCAGTAGGCCTTTAAGAGATGGGTTCTCATACCCCTTAGCAATATTCAGGTAACACAACAACCTTTTATTCATTTATACGATTCACTTAAGATTCATTTTACCATTTTTTAAATTGAAATCGAGGGGTGTATTTACGGAAAAAAAAGCCCAATGCCCCACACCAAAAATATTAAAACCAATATTTTCATGGATAAGAAAGCCTAACAAAGTAACAGAGATGAGAAACAAATTGGATGATAGATAAATGTTTTTAGTGTATTTTACAGCTGATTTAAGACATGGGTCAAAACCGACCCATTAACATAAGAGGAAGGTTATTTATTTATTTTTTTAAATGGAGCTTGACAATCTCTGTGCTGAGCAAGGCGAGGGCTGATTGTGTGTGTTGGGATTGCGGGGAAAAAAAAAAAGGCTGCGTATGGTACATTCACAGCTGTCACACCCTTTTTTTTTGTTTAGGGAGCTCCTTCTGACCGGGAGAGAGAGGGTTCAAACCCCGCAGCCCAGTTCCGCGTTCGCCTGAATGCACACCTGAAAAGCACCCAGCGAAGCGTCGCCGCCCCACAACACTTTAAGGCGAGTGTGCACACGTTCCCACACACGCTTTTTACGCCCAAGCACCTCCTAAGCATGGATTTGCCAATGGAATAAGAAGCCAGGAAATATAACATCACTTAAATCTACATGTAAAATTATTTGCCAGACTGCGATAATTGGAATCAACTAGTGTTGGGCCGATACCAATATTTTGGTACCGGTGCCAAAATTATTTTGATACTTTTCTTAATAAAGGGCACCACGAAAAATGTCTTAACAAAAAAATCTTAGGGTACATTAAACATATGTTTTTTATTGCAAGTTTGTCCTTCAATAAAATAGTGAACGTACAAGACAACTTGTCTTTTATTTAGTAAGTAAACAAACAAAGGCTAGTAATTAAGCTGCTGACATATGTCATTTATCATTCTATTGTGTTGTCAGTATTATTAAGAACATTTATTATTAACACACTAACATTTACTGTTAATATCTGCCTACTTTATATTTTAACATGTTCTATTTACACTTCTGTTAAAATGTAATAATCACTTGTTCGTCTGTTGTTTATGTACTTTACATTAGTTTTGGATCTTACCACAAATTTGGGTAACAATCCGATACCAAGAAGGATCATGTATTGAGGGACATATTTCCTGAGATTATAAACATAATTTTTTAAAACAAAAAAAGATTTTGTGATGCCAAAAAATATCGACTAGTATCGACTAGATACTTGGTATCATTACAGTGGATGTTAGGTGTAGATCCACTCATGGCGTTTGTTTACATTTTGACGCCGGTGAGCTATGGTGTCTAGTGAAGCATGTTTAGCTATTCTTCGTCTTGCAATTATATATATATATATATATATATATATATATATATATATATATATATATATATATATATATATATATATATATATATATATATATATGTGTGTGTGTGTGTGTGTGTGTGTGTGTGTGTGTGTGTGTGTGTATGTATCTATCCATCCAATTCTACCGCTTATTCCCTTTCTGGGTCGCGGGGGGCGCTGGCGCATATCTCAGCTACAATCGGGCGGAAGGCAGGGTACACCCTGGACAAGTCGCTACCTCATCGCGAGGAGGTGGCGACTATGTGTGTGTGTATATATATATATAT
>NC_084629.1:44451834-44461834 GCF_033978795.1 Nerophis ophidion | reverse complement strand
AAGAATTAAATTAAAATGTATTTATTAATTTTTACAATTGAAAAAAAATGACTTGAACATTGATTTAAATTGTCAGGAAAGAAGAGGAAGGAATTTAAAAGGTAAAAAGGTGTATGTGTTTAAAAATCCTAAAATAATTTTTAAGGTTGTATTTTTTTCTCTAAAATTGTCTCTCTGAAAGTTAAAAGAAGCAAAGTAAAAAAATAAATGAATTTATTTAAACAAGTGAAGACCAAGTCTTTAAAATGTTTTCTTGGATTTTCAAATTCTATTTGAGTTTTGTCTCTCTTAGAATTAAAAATGTCAAGCAAAGCGAGACCAGCTTGCTAGTGAATAAATAACATTTAAAAAAATAGAGGCAGCTCACTGGTAAGTGCTGCTATTTGAGCTATTTTTAGAACAGGCCAGCGGGCGACTCATCTGGTCCTTACGGGCTACCTGGTGCCCACGGTAACCACGTTGGTGACCCCTGTTCTATATTTTCAATGTAACATATAAAATGTTTGTGCTGTTTACTTGAGACATATTGCCATCATAGTGCAGTCTACACATATCTCTTATGTTTGACTGCCATCTACTGGTCACACTTATCATTACACCATGTACTAAATAAAATTTCTTCGAGGTCGGTAAGCAAAACCAGACGTTTTCAGTACAATAGCCCCAACCGGATTATAAGGCGCACTGTTGAGTTTTGAGGAAAAGAAAAATTATTTGGGGGGGGGGATTATAATGTTTATTTATAAAATTTTCATAGATTTTTGAGTGCCGTGTGTAATGTTCTGTATAAAATGTTGGTGCTGTTTACTTGAGACATATTGCCATCATAGTGCAGTCTACACATATCTCTTATGTTTGACTGCCATCTACTGGTCACACTTATCATTACACCATGTACCAAATAAAATTGCTTCGAGGTCGGTAAGCAAAACCGGACGTATTCAGTACATTAGCCCCACCGGATTATAAGGTCTACCGTCGAGTTTTGAGGAAAATAAAAATTATTTTGGGGGGGATTATAATGTTTATTTATAAAATTTTCATAGATTTTTGAGCGCCGTGTGTAATGTTCTGTATAAAATGTTGGTGCTGTTTACTTGAGACATATTGCCATCATAGTGCAGTCTACACATATCTCTTATGTTTGACTGCCATCTACTGGTCACACTTATCATTACACCATGTACCAAATAAAATTGTTCGAGGTGGTAAGCAAAACCGGACGTATTCAGTACATCAGCCCAACCGGATTATAAGGCCCACCGTCGAGTTTTGAGGAACATAAAAATTATTTTAGGGGGAAAGGGGGGGAGATATTATTTTTGTTTATAACATTTTGACAGATTTTTGAACGCCGTGTGTAATGTTCTGTATAAAATGTTGGTGCTGTTTACTTGAGATATACTGCCATCATAGTGCAGTCTACACGTATCTCTTATGTATGACTGCCATCTACTGGTCACCCTTATCATTCCACCACGTAGAAAATAAAATTGCTTCGAGGTCGTTAAGCAAAACCAGACGTATTCAGTACATTAGCCCCACCGGATTATAAGGTGCACTGTTGAGTTTTGAGGAAAAGAAAAATTATTTGGGTGGGGGGGATTATAATGTTTATTTATAACATTTTGATAGATTTTTGAGCGCTGTGTGTAATGTTCTAGATAAAATGTTGGTGCTGTTTACTTGAGACATATTGCCATCATAGTGCAGTCTACACATATCTCTTAAGTTTGACTGCCATCTACTGGTCACACTTATCATTACACCATGTACCAAATAAAATTGCTTCGAGGTCGGTAAGCAAAACCGGACGTATTCAGTACATTAGCCCCACCGGATTATAAGGCCCACTGTCCAGTTTTTAGGAAAGAAAAAAGGATTTTAGGTGCGCCTTATAGTCCGAAAAATATTGCCAAAATATTGTCTTGGCCAAAATTTAGCCAATGGTATTTTTCGGACTGTTGTAGGGCAGGACTATTCATGTCCAATGTGGGGTAGCATAGCTCGGTTGGTAGAGTGGCCCTGTCAGCAACTTGGGGGTTCCAGGTTCGATTCCCGCTTGCGCCATTGTTAGTCACTGCCGTTGTGTCCTTGGGCAAGACACTTTACTCACCAGCTCCCAGTGCCACCCACACTGGTTTTTAGTAACTTAGATATTGGGTTTCACTATGTAAAGCACTTTGAGTCACTAGAGAAAAGCGCTATATAAAAAAAAAAATTAATAATTTCATACACATTATAAGGCACATTATATTAAAGTGATTTTTTTCTACATTTAAAAGACTTCCTCGTGGTCTGCATAACACAACATTTTGCACAGATTGTTTTTGTCATGTTTTGTGGTCTGTTTTGTTTTGTTTTGGATTCATTGGACACTCTTGTTTGTTGTGTCACCATGGCAACCCATCACTTTTCACCTGTTATGTGTTCACGACTCACGCACCTGTCCTCACTGCACCTATTTCAGCCTTTTCTACCATTCCACGCTACCAAATGATACAGTTGTGTACCCCAATTCATGCTGATATCATATCACATTCATTAACTATGACGTACGAAATTACGATTATTTTACGCACAGTCGACAAGAAAAATCCACACTTTGCGTTATTTGTGCGCAGAACACGTTTTGGATCATGTTCAAATTCGGTGTGTGTGACGCAACTCGAGACAAATATGTATCTTACATCGATTTGACCACGTTTTGTTCCTCGTAGTTCAAACGTCGTTTAGCTCGGTTGGTAGAGCGGCTGTGCCAGCAACTTGAGGGTTGCAGGTTCGATCCCCGCTTCTGCCAGCCTAGTCACTGCCGTTGTGTCCTTGGGCAAGGCACTTTACCCACCTGCTCCCAGTGCCACCCACACTGGTTTAAATGTAACTTAGATATTGGGTTTCACTATGTAAAAAGCGCTTTGAGTCACTAGAGAAAAAGCGCTATATAAATATAATTCAATTCACTAAAATATCAGAACAAGATTGTTTTCTTGAACACCTTTTACGCTTCGATGTGAACAATTGGATACATTGTCACTTTTTGTTTTGTTTTAAATGTGAGAATCTTTGCCGACACATTTAAGTTAGGGGATGTTGGAGAGGGGGCGGAGTCAAAGGCACAATAATTATATATCAAGGCTCCAACAGCGATATTGAGAAAGTTGCATTGGGACAACCTAATTCATCACAAACGAGTGGTAGAGGACACAAACGTTAGCATGATTAGCAATATGAGCTAAAATGCTAACATTGCAGTCACATTTTCACATTCAAGTGTGTATCCATCCATCATCTTCCGCTTATCCAAGGTCGGGTCGCGGGGGGCAGCAGCCTAAGCAGGGAAGCCCGGACTTCCCTCTCCCCAGCCACTTCGTCTAGCTCTTCCCGGGGGATCCCGAGGCGTTCCCAGGCCAGCCGGGAGACATAGTCTTCCCAACGTGTCCTGGGTCTTCCCGGTGGCCTCCTGCCGACTGGACGTGCCCTAAAAACCTCCCTAGGGAGGCGTTCGGGTGGCATCCTGACCAGATGCCTGAACCACCTCATCTGGCTCCTCTCCATGTGGAGGAGCAGCGGCTTTACTTTGAGTTCCTCCCGGATGGCAGAGCTTCTCACCCTATCTCTAAGGGAGAGACCTGGAAACTCATTTGGGCCGCTTGTACCCGTGATCTTATCCTTTCGGTCATGACCCAAAGCTCATGACCATAGGTGAGGATGGGAACGTAGATCGACCGGTAAATGGAGAGCTTTGCCTTCCGGCTCAGCTCCTTCTTCACCACAACGGATCGATACAACGTCCGCATTACTGAAGACGCCGCACCGATCCGCCTGTCGATCTCACGATCCACTCTTCCCTCACTCGTGAACAAGACTCCTAGGTACTTGAACTCCTCCACTTGGGGCAGGGTCTCCTCCCCAACCCGGAGATGGCATTCCACCCTTTTCCGGGCGAGAACTCGGACTTGGAGGTGTGTATGTTGGGGGGAAAAAAATCGACTAAATAAGAACGAACTGACTTGACAAGCTGGCAGAAGTCCAGTCTGTATTTCAAGATGTGTAGCGAAGCCTGTTTTGAGTGTGGCGTGAACATTTTTCGTACCTGGCTGGCGAAGAAATGCCCACTGATCTTCACAAACACCTCATCGTTCTCGTCTGGGGTTTGGTCCCGCGGTACGATGACCTCAGCGCTCGTCAGGTTCTGAAGCTCATTCACCTGGAACGAACGCGACAATCAGTTACTATCTGTCGGATAGTAACATCCGTCAAAATAATTGTATGTAAGTTCTCACAAAACTGTTTACATAAGTTCCGGCGAGAGGACAAAAACTGTCTTTGATCTTACCAAGCAAAAGACTCGTAAAACTCCACTGTGTGCGATGGGAAGCGACATGAAGGTGTCGGTTTCTTTGATCTATTGCAGGGGTCACCAACTTTTTTGAAGCCAAGAGCTACTTCTTGGGTACTGATTAATGCGAAGGGCTACCAGTTTGATACACACTTAAATAAATTGCCAGAAATAGCCAATTTGCTCAATTTACCTTTAATAAATAAATCTATGTACTGGTATGTATAAAAAAATGGGTATTTCTGTCTGTCATTCCGTCGTACATTTTTTTTCCTTTTACGGAAGGTTTTTTGTAGAGAATAAATGATAAAAAAAAATAAAATTTAATTTTGAGACACATCGTTTATCTTCAATTTCAACTCTTAAATATTAAAAATTCAACCGAAAAAAAAGAAGAGAAAAACTAGCTAATTTGAATCTTTTTGAAAAAATTAGAAAAAGAATTTACTAAACATTATTAGTAATTTTTCCTGGTTAAGATTAATTTTAGAATTTTGATGACATGTTTTAAATAGGTTAAAATCCAATCTGCACTTTGTTAGAATATATAACAAATTGGACCAAGCTATATTTCTAACAAAGACAAATCATTATTTCTTCTAGATTTTCCAGAACAATTTTTTTTTTTAAATTCAAAAGACTTTGAAATAAGATTTAAATTTGATTTTAAAGATTTTCTAGATTTGCCAGAATAATTTTTGAGAATTTTAATCATAATAAGTTTGAAGAAATATTTCACAAATATTCTTTGTCGAATAAACAAAAGCTAAAATGAAGAATTAAATTAAATTCTATTTATTATTCTTTACAGTAAAAAAAATAAATTTACTTGAACATTGATTTAAATTGTCAGGAAAGAAGAGGAAGGAATTTAAAAGGTAAAAAGGTATATGTGTTTAAAAATCCTAAAATAATTTTTAAGGTTGTATTTTTTCTCAACAATTGTCTTTCTGAAAGTTATAAGAAGCAAAGTAAATAAATTAATTTATTTAAACAAGTGAAGACCAAGTCTTTAAAATATTTTCTTGGATTTTCAAATTCTATTTGAGTTTTGTCTCTCTTAGAATTAAAAATGTTGAACAAAGCGAGACCAGCTTGCTAGTCAATAAATAAAATTTTAAAAATAGAGGCAGCTCACTGGTAAGTGCTGCTATTTCAGCTATTTTTAGAACAGGCCAGCGGGCGACTCATCTGGTCCTTACGGGCTACCTGGTGACCGCGGTGACCCCTGATCTATTGTAATCCACAGGAAGATCTACAAAGACCTGACGCAAGCTGTTTTGTGACCGAGGGCAACAGCTGTTTATGACCCCGTCTCCCCTTAGAAAAAGATCTTGCCATGTAATCAGGGAAAGCCCAAATAAAAGAGGAGGCGCACAATCCTTTAATCAGAGTGCGATGACACTGTACTGGAGTACAGGTGTACGCGCTCTCCTCATTGTTCCTGTTAATTCCTTGCTTCTTGTTTTGTTTAATAGATTTCATTTGTGTTTGAACCTGATACCATCCATCTGTCAACTTTCTACCGCTTGTCCCTCTAGGGGTCGCGAAGGTTGCTGGAGCCTATCCCAACTGCGCTCGGACACCCTGTACAAGTCGCCACCTCATGGCAGGTTTGACACATTCAGACAACAAACATTCACACTCTAGGGCAGGGGTCGGCAACCCAAAATGTTGAAAGAGCCATATTGGAACAAAATAAAATAAAAATACAAATGTCTGGAGCCGCAAAAAATTAAGTCTTATATATAAGTGTTATAATGAAGGCAACACATTATGTAAGTGTCTATATTAGCTATATTAGCCTACTATCAAAATGACTTTATAAGTCTTATAATGAAGGCAACACATGACGTAAGTGTCTATATTAGCTATATTAGCCTACTATCAAAATGACTTTATAAGTCTTATAATGAAGGCAACACATGACGTAAGTGTCTATATTAGCTATATTAGCCTACTATCAAAATGACTTTATAAGTCTTATAATGAAGGCAACACATTATGTAAGTGTCTATATTAGCTATATTAGCCTACTATCAAAATGACTTTATAAGTCTTATAATGAAGGCAACACATGACGTAAGTGTCTATATTAGCTATATTAGCCTACTATCAAAATGACTTTATAAGTCTTATAATGAAGGCAACACATGACGTAAGTGTCTATATTAGCTATATTAGCCTACTATCAAAATTACTTTATAAGTGTTATAATGAAGGCAACACATGATGTGTCTATATTAGCTATATTAGACTACTATCAAAATGACTTTTTAAGTCTTATAATGAAGGCAACACATGACGTAAGTGTCTATATTAGCTATATTAGACTACTATCAAAATGACTTTTTAAGTCTTATAATGAAGGCAACACATTATGTAAGTGTCTATATTAGCTATATTAGCCTACTATCAAAATGACTTTATAAGTCTTATAATGAAGGCAACACATGACGTAAGTGTCTATATTAGCTATATTAGCCTACTATCAAAATGACTTTATAAGTCTTATAATGAAGGCAACACATTATGTAAGTGTCTATATTAGCTATATTAGCCTACTATCAAAATGACTTTATAAGTCTTATAATGAAGGCAACACATGACGTAAGTGTCTATATTAGCTATATTAGCCTACTATCAAAATGACTTTATAAGTCTTATAATGAAGGCAACACATGACGTAAGTGTCTATATTAGCTATATTAGCCTACTATCAAAATTACTTTATAAGTGTTATAATGAAGGCAACACATGATGTGTCTATATTAGCTATATTAGACTACTATCAAAATGACTTTTTAAGTCTTATAATGAAGGCAACACATGACGTAAGTGTCTATATTAGCTATATTAGCCTACTATCAAAATGACTTTATAAGTCTTATAATGAAGGCAACACATTATGTAAGTGTCTATATTAGCTATATTAGCCTACTATCAAAATGACTTTATAAGTCTTATAATGAAGGCAACACATGACGTAAGTGTCTATATTAGCTATATTAGCCTACTATCAAAATGACTTTATAAGTCTTATAATGAAGGCAACACATGACGTAAGTGTCTATATTAGCTATATTAGACTACTATCAAAATGACTTTTTAAGTCTTATAATGAAGGCAACACATGACGTAAGTGTCTATATTAGCTATATTAGACTACTATCAAAATGACTTTATAAGTGTTATAATAAAGGCAACACATGACATAAGTGTCTATATTAGCTATATTAGCCTACTATCAAAATGACTTTATAAGTCTTATAATGAAGGAAACACATCACGTAAGTGTCTATATTAGCTATATTAGACTACTATCAAAATGACTTTATAAGTCTTATAATGAAGGCAACACATGATGTAAGTGTCTATATTAACTATATTAGACTACCATCAAAATTACTTTTTAAGTCTTATAATGAAGGCAACACATGATGTAAGTGTCTATATTAGCTATATTAGCCTACTATCAAAATGACTTTATAAGTGTTATAATGAAGGCAACACATGATGTAAGTGTCTATATTAGCTATATTAGCCTACTATCAAAATGACTTTATAAGTCTTATAATGAAGGCAACACATGATGTAAGTGTCTATATTAGCTATATTAGACTACTATCAAAATGACTTTTTAAGTCTTATAATAAAGGCAACACATGACATAAGTGTCTATATTAACTATATTAGCCTACTATCAAAATGACTTTTTAAGTCTTATAATAAAGGCAACACATGACATAAGTGTCTATATTAACTATATTAGCCTACTATCAAAATGACTTTTTAAGTCTTATAATGAAGGCAACACATGACGTAAGTGTCTATATTAGCTATATTAGCCTACTATCAAAATGACTTTATAAGTGTTATAATGAAGGCAACACATTATGTAAGTGTCTATATTAGCTATATTAGCCTACTATCAAAATGACTTTATAAGTCTTATAATGAAGGCAACACATGACGTAAGTGTCTATATTAGCTATATTAGCCTACTATCAAAATTACTTTATAAGTGTTATAATGAAGGCAACACATTATGTAAGTGTCTATATTAGCTATATTAGACTACTATCAAAATGACTTTTTAAGTCTTATAATAAAGGCAACACATTACGTAAGTGTCTATATTAGCTATATTAGACTACTATCAAAATGACTTTATAAGTGTTATAATAAAGGCAACACATGACATAAGTGTCTATATTAGCTATATTAGCCTACTATCAAAATGACTTTATAAGTCTTATAATGAAGGCAACACATGATGTAAGTGTCTATATTAGCTATATTAGCCTACTATCAAAATGACTTTATAAGTCTTATAATGAAGGCAACACATGATGTAAGTGTCTATATTAGCTATATTAGACTACTATCAAAATGACTTTATAAGTCTTATAATAAAGGCAACACATGATGTGTCTATATTAACTATATTAGACTACCATCAAAATGACTTTTTAAGTCTTATAATGGAGGCAACACATGATGTAGGTGTCTATATTAGCTATATTAGACTACTATCAAAATGACTTTACAAGTCTTATAATAAAGGCAACACATTACGTAAGTGTCTATATTAGCTATATTAGCCTACTATCAAAATGACTTTTTAAGTCTTATAATAAAGGCAACACATGACGTAAGTGTCTATATTAGCTATATTAGACTACTATCAAAATGACTTTATAAGTGTTATAATAAAGGCAACACATGACATAAGTGTCTATATTAGCTATATTAGCCTACTATCAAAATGACTTTATAAGTCTTATAATGAAGGCAACACATGATGTAAGTGTCTATATTAGCTATATTAGCCTACTATCAAAATGACTTTATAAGTCTTATAATGAAGGCAACACATGATGTAAGTGTCTATATTAGCTATATTAGCCTACTATCAAAATGACTTTATAAGTCTTATAATGAAGGCAACACATGATGTAAGTGTCTATATTAGCTATATTAGACTACTATCAAAATGACTTTATAAGTGTTATAATAAAGGCAACACATGACATAAGTGTCTATATTAGCTATATTAGCCTACTATCAAAATGACTTTTTAAGTCTTATAATGAAGGCAACACATGACGTAAGTGTCTATATTAGCTATATTAGCCTACTATCAAAATTACTTTATAAGTGTTATAATGAAGGCAACACATGACATAAGTGTCAATATTAGCTATATTAGCCTACTATCAAAATGACTTTTTAAGTCTTACAATGAAGGCAACACATGACATAAGTGTCAATATTAGCTATATTAGCCTACTATCAAAATGACTTTTTAAGTCTTATAATGAAGGCAACACATGACGTAAGTGTCTATATTAGCTTTATTAGCCTACTATCAAAATGACTTTATAAGTCTTATAATGAAGGCAACACATGACGTAAGTGTCTATATTAGCTATATTAGCCTACTATCAAAAAGACTATGTTTCGCAGGCTGACGTAAATCTTCGTTGACAGAAATGTTGTATTTTAAATTTTTATTCTACACATTTTTGCAACATTGGAAATCATTAGTAAAATGGAGGCTTCTCACATGATGAGATAACTTCTGGAAATGACTGGCTCAGAACGGCCAAAGATATAGATGTGTGTGTCCAGGTCTAAGGAAACGGCAGGCTGTCTTCT
>NC_084629.1:44424334-44446834 GCF_033978795.1 Nerophis ophidion | reverse complement strand
ATCCTAAAATCATTTTTAAGGTTGTATTTTTTCTCTAAAATTGTCTTTCTGAAATTTATAAGAAACAAAGCAAAAAGATCAATGAATTTATTTAAACAAGTGAAGACCAAGTCTTTAAAATATTTTCTTGCATTTTCAAATTCTATTTGAGCTTTGTCTCTCTTAGAATTAAAAATGTCAAGCAAAGCGAGACCAGCTTGCAAGTAAATAAAAAACAATACAAAAAAATTGACGCGGCTCACTGGTAAGTGCTGCTATTTGAGCTATTTTTAGAACAGCCCAGCGGGCGACTCATCTGGTCCTTACGGGCTACCTGGTGCCCGCGGGCACCGCGTTGGTGACCCCTGCTTTAATGAATAGGACCCTTTTGGATCCCCAATAATTTTAGTGTTATTTTTTTTTAAGTGCCATTGCTCAAAAAATAATAATGAATTAAAATCAATGTTGTTCTGACTTATTGACCTTTTTAAAGCTACAATTATTATGTAATTTGAAATATTCCACTTAAAAATTTCCCATCCATCCATGCATCCATCTTCTTCCGCTTATCCGAGGTCGGGTCGCGGGGGCAGCAGCCTAAGCAGGGAAGCCCAGACTTCCCTCTCCCCAGCCACTTCGTCTAGCTCTGCATATTTTGTTTTTATATAAAAAATGGTTTTCTTTGACAAAAGGAGCATACAACTTAATTTTTTTTAAATGTTATATTGACAGATAGTTATAATGTTGATCGAGAGATTTAAGCCTATAATAATAATGATAATAATACTAAATAATGACACATTTTTTATATATTTTTGACCAAAACCCTGGATCAAGCCTGAGTGGAGGCCTAAATGTATATTTTTTATAAATATATTGTATTGCTTTTTCAAATAAAAAATATCAAAATGGCCCCAGCTTGCTTTGATTTTTCAGTGTGCGGCCCTCGGTGGAAAAAGTTTGGACACCCCTGTTATACAGGCCCACAGACTCCTTTTTTCTCTCTAAATTTGGTCCTGCGAGTCAAAATAATTGCCCTGGCCTGCATTATAGGGTTCTTTTCTGGTATTTTTCACCTTAAACTGAGCCTCCGGGGTTCCAGTAATGATCACCATCCTCTCAGTCACTTCCGGGCTCTCAGCCGGAGCGATCTGCAAAACAAATCGGGAGATTTTACTTCCATTCCTTCATATATCAAAACAAAATGGGAGAAGGAAGGAGGGATAACTATATCGGAGGAAGAATGGACAATAATGTGGAAATATCAATGGACTTGCACCTGAGGACTGGCTGAAGAAAGATAAAGACTTCATGAATATGCAACTTGGTGGCTTGTAAAAAGACCATCACTAGGAAATATCCCAGGAGAGCCCAACTTTGAAACAATGGCTGGAGACCACAATGGACATAAATAACATGCAGAAGACAACTGCCTTTATTAATTATAAATTGGAGAAATGTACTTCATTCTGGGAAAACTGGGTCAAGTATGTCTCGCCTCATAAGCCTGACTTACATTTTTCGAATTAGTGCACTGCTGTTGAAAAAAAATTAAAAATAAAAGGATTACTCCCTGTATGTGTATATGTACTGTATTTATATATGTATATATATATATATATACAGTCTATGTATATGTAGCTGTTTATATTTATTTTATTTTATTTCTGTTTATTATTATTATCAATGTATTGTTTATTTTTTTGTTTATTTATTTGATCTATTTGCAGATGCTACTTTTTTTTCCTTTTCTTTTTTTTGCTGTTATTTTTTGGGGGGGAGGGGGTGGTATGATGGGTATATAAACAAAAAATAACTCTGACATTTAGGGCAGACAACAGCTATATGATGTATATGTATGTTTATATATATATATACATACATACATAAACATACATACATGTATGTGTGTGTATATATACATATATATATATATGTGTGTGTGTGTGTATCCGTTTATATTTATTTTATTTAACTTATGTTTATTATTTTTATGAATGTATTATTTATTTATTTATTTTTTGCTTTTTTTGGGGGGGGGGGTGGTATGATGGGTATATAAACAAAAAATACTTCTGACATTTAGGGCAGACAACAGCCCTATTATTTATGCATATATATATATATATATATATATACACAGTATGTATCCGTCTTTATGTATTTTATTTCTGTTTATTATTCTTATCAATGTATTATTTATTCTTTTTTTTTTGCTGTTTTTTGGGGGGGAGGGGGGGTGGTATGATGGGTATATAAACAAAAAATACTTTTGACATTTAGGGCAGACAACAGCTATATGATGTATATGTATGTTTATATGTATATGTATATATATATATATATATATATATATATATATATATATATATATATATATATATATATATATGTGTGTGTGTGTGTGTGTGTATCTGTTTATATGTATTTTATTTTATTTCTGTTTATTATTATTATCAATGTATTATTTATTTTTTCGCTGTTTTTTGTGGGGGTGGTATGATGGATATATAAACAAAAAATACTTCTGACATTTAGGGCAGAAAACAGCTATATTATTTATGTATGTATGTATACATATGTATATATATGTGTATATATATATATATATATATACACACATATATACAGTATGTATCTGTTTTTATGTATTTTATTTTATTTCTGTTTATTATTACTATTATCAGTGTATTATTTATTCTTTTTCTTTTGCTGTTTTTTTTTGGGCGGAGGGTGGTATGATGGGTATATAAACAAAAAATACTTTTGACATTTAGGGCAGAAAACAGCTATTTGATGTATATAAATATGTTATAATGGATATAAATGTCTGATGCTGGATGTCAATAAAAATAGACCAAAAAAAAACAAAAATACAAATAATTGCTAACATTCCTTGCTGTAATGTTCACCGCCCGGACATTCAACTCGACTAAAAGTGTTTTGTTTTTGTGTCTCCCCGACGCACCTTGATGGAGGCTCCGGCGAAGTGGGCGAGCTGCTTGATGTGCTGACCCTTCTTGCCTATAAGAGCTCCCACCGCCTGAGTTGGAATAAAGAGGTAGACCACCTCCTGTTCTGGAGCCTGTCAGACAACAACAAAAAAAAGAGCTTGAACAGCAAAGTCAACACATTTTCCTTTTAACTTCTTTGGTGAAGCAAAGAGGACAGAGAGAAAAAAACTGAATTGAACATCACACTCGAACTAAGAAGTGCGAAAAAGAAAAACTAGACTGCTGTCAAAACGCCACAGAAATAACGTGAAATAGCTCTCGGCCTCGAGTTTGACAATGCAGCCTTTTTTTTTCCGAGGAATCCGTATTATTCGTACTGACCTGACTTTGTTACTTTTGATAAACAGACTTTTTTTTTGAAAGCTGCTATTCGCCGTCTAAAGTTTGCATAACAGGGCTGTTATGCAAAGATGTGTAAAAAAAAAAAAAAAAGTTAAAGTACCAGTGGTGAGATTTCCTTTCTGCGTTTGACTCATCACCCTCTGGGAGGTGAGGGGAGCAGTGAGCAGCAGTTGTGGCCACGCCTGGAAATAATTTTTGGCGTTTTAACCCCCAATTCCAACCCTTGATGCTGAGTGCCAAGCAGGCAGGTAATGGCTCCAATTTTTCATAGTCTTTGGTGTCAGGCTCAAATACCCATCCATCCATCCATTGTCTACCGCTTATTCCCTAAGGCAGGGGTGTCCAAAGTGCAGGACATTTTTGTTAACGGCCCCACGGCACATTTAAAAAAAATACGATTGAAACATTTTTAAAACAAAGCAAAGGGGTGAAATGTAACAAGAAAATGTTGCAATGTTTACTCTAATAAAACAAAGCTGCCATGCAGGCTGTTTGTTTCTTTAAAAAAATAATAATGAATCAAAATCAATGTCATTATGTATTATTGACCTATTCAATTACGTCATGTTAAATTTTCCACTTTGAGATATTCTGGGGAGGAAAATGTTGCATATTGAGCTGTTTTTTTTTTAAAGAAGGGCCTAAAATGAACCAACAAAAAACCATAAACAACAATAAAACTTATAAATGACGGATAGATCTGAAGTTGATCTCAAGATTATTGTGTTAAAAGTAAACAGCAAAAAAAATGTATAATTTATTTAACACTTTAATGAGTAGGACCCTTTTGGAGCCCCAATAAATTTAGTGTGATTTGTTTTTAAGTGTCATTGCTCCAAAAATAATAATGAATTAGAGCTTCAAGCAGCGATGGACGGGACTGCTTTGGCTGCTGCCCCCGCGACCCAAGCCCAGATAAAGTTGCATACACATGTGTTATACATCAGTCTCATAGTAATAACAGTTGTAAAGTGGCTTGGGCATTTTATAAGGATGCCTTGGTGCTGCCATTTTGAGACTCTAATGCATGGTGTATGTTATGCAGTTGTTGTATGGAAGTGGGAATAGCAAACTTCCTGTTGATTTTTGCTGAGGGATGTCAATGAATGAAATGTAGGTCTAAGTGAGACCTACATAGAGGTTCTTGTTTTATGTCTCTACGACATTCCTACCTGAAGTTACAATCAGTTTTTTTCTGTGTTTTCTTCCCAAGAGCAGTTTTAGCTGTGTTTTAATCCTAGGGGGCGCTAGAGCACAATTTTGAGTTTGGGGTTTTTTTTTTGTTTTTTTTTTATCATATAGCAATTTTCACCAGTCCAAATGTGTGTGTTGAGTCTGGTGAGTTTTGAAGCATTTTAAGGGGGTCAAATTACAGCTCAAAGAGGCAAAAATGACATTTTTTAGGAAACTTGTTTTGAAGGGGTTTTTGCCAACTTCCTGTTGATTTTTGCTGAAGGATGTCAGTGTATGAAATCTAGGTCTAAGTGAGACCTACATAGAGGGTTTTTGTTTCATGTCCCTACGACATTCCTAACGGACGTTACAAGCAGTTTTGTCTGTGTTTTCTTCCCAAGAGCAGTTTTGTCTGTGTTTTATTCCTAGGGGGCGCTAGAGCGCAACTTTTAGTTTTTGTTTTTTTATTAGATCGCAATTTTCCCCAGTCCAAATGTGTGTATTGAGTCTGGTGAGTTTTGAAGAATTTTAAGGGGGTCAAATTACAGCTCAAAGAGGCAAAAATGACATTTTTTAGGAAGCTTTTGTTTTGGAGGGATTTTTGCCAACTTCCTGTTGATTTTTGCTGAA
Organism: Nerophis ophidion; assembly: GCF_033978795.1. Lineage (NCBI taxonomy): Eukaryota > Metazoa > Chordata > Actinopteri > Syngnathiformes > Syngnathidae > Nerophis > Nerophis ophidion. The sequence continues at coordinate 44,441,696 of NC_084629.1, read as the reverse complement.
GGATGTCAGTGTATGAAATCTAGGTCTAAGTCAGACCTACGTAGAGGTTTTTGTTTCATGTCTCTACGACATTCCTAACGGAAGTTACAAGCAGTTTTGTCTGTGTTTTCTTCCCAAGAGCAGTTTTGTCTTTGTTTTATTCCTAGGGGGCGCTAGAGCGCAATTTTGAGTTTTGGGGGTTTGGTTTTTTTATTAGATGGCAATGTTTGCCAGTCCTGAAACATTTCTCCCACCCCCCAACATAATAGTGAGAGTCCAGTCCATAGTGGATCTAACATAATAGTGATAGTCCAGTCCATAGTGGATCTAACATAATAGTAAAAGTCCAGTCCATTGTGGATCTAACATAATAGTGAGAGTCCAGTCCATAGTGGATTTAACATAATAGTGAGAGTCCAGTCCATAGTGGATCTAACATAATAGTGAGAGTCCAGTCCATAGTGGATCTAACATAATAGTAAAAGTCCAGTCCATAGTGGATCTAACATAATAGTGAGAGTCCAGTCCATAGTGGATCCAACATAATAGTGATAGTCCAGTCCATAGTGGATCTAACATAATAGTGAGAGTCCAGTCCATAGTGGATCTAACATAATAGTAAAAGTCCAGTCCATAGTGGATCTAACATAATAGTGAGAGTCCAGTCCATAGTGGATCCAACATAATAGTAAAAGTCCAGTCCATTGTGGATCTAACATAATAGTGAGAGTCCAGTCCATAGTGGATCTAACATAATAGTAAAAGTCCAGTCCATAGTGGATCTAACATAATAGTGAGAGTCCAGTCCATAGTGGATTTAACATAATAGTGAGAGTCCAGTCCATAGTGGATCTAACATAATAGTGAGAGTCCAGTCCATAGTGGATCTAACATAATAGTAAAAGTCCAGTCCATAGTGGATCTAACATAATAGTGAGAGTCCAGTCCATAGTGGATCCAACATAATAGTGATAGTCCAGTCCATAGTGGATCTAACATAATAGTGAGAGTCCAGTCCATAGTGGATCTAACATAATAGTAAAAGTCCAGTCCATAGTGGATCTAACATAATAGTGAGAGTCCAGTCCATAGTGGATCTAACATAATAGTAAAAGTCCAGTCCATTGTGGATCTAACATAATAGTGAGAGTCCAGTCCATAGTGGATTTAACATAATAGTGAGAGTCCAGTCCATAGTGGATCTAACATAATAGTGAGAGTCCAGTCCATAGTGGATCTAACATAATAGTAAAAGTCCAGTCCAAAGTTGATCTAACATAATAGTGAGAGTCCAGTCCATAGTGGATCCAACATAATAGTGATAGTCCAGTCCATAGTGGATCTAACATAATAGTGTGAGTCCAGTCCATAGTGGATCTAACATAATAGTGTGAGTCCAGTCCATAGTGGATCTAACATAATAGTGAGAGTCCAGTCCATAGTGGATCTAACATAATAGTGAGAGTCCAGTCCATAGTGGATCTAACATAATAGTGAGAGTCCAATCCATAGTGGATCTAACATAATAGTGAGAGTCCAGTCCATAGTGGATCTAACATAATAGTGAGAGTCCAGTCTATAGTGGATCTAACATAATAGTGAGAGTCCAGTCCATAGTGGATCTAACATAATAGTGTGAAAGTCCAGTCCATAGTGGATCTAACATAATAGTGTGAGTCCAGTCCATAGTGGATCTAACATAATAGTGAGAGTCCAGTCCATAGTGGATCTAACATAATAGTGAGAGTCCAGTCCATAGTGGATCTAACATAATAGTGAGAGTCCAATCCATAGTGGATCTAACATAATAGTGAGAGTCCAGTCCATAGTGGATCTAACATAATAGTGAGAGTCCAGTCTATAGTGGATCTAACATAATAGTGAGAGTCCAGTCCATAGTGGATCTAACATAATAGTGTGAAAGTCCAGTCCATAGTGGATCTAACATAATAGTGTGAGTCCAGTCCATAGTGGATCTAACATAATAGTGAGAGTCCAGTCCATAGTGGATCTAACATAATAGTAAAAGTCCAGTCCATTGTGGATCTAACATAATAGTGAGAGTCCAGTCCATAGTGGATTTAACATAATAGTGAGAGTCCAGTCCATAGTGGATCTAACATAATAGTGAGAGTCCAGTCCATAGTGGATCTAACATAATAGTAAAAGTCCAGTCCAAAGTTGATCTAACATAATAGTGAGAGTCCAGTCCATAGTGGATCCAACATAATAGTGATAGTCCAGTCCATAGTGGATCTAACATAATAGTGAGAGTCCAGTCCATAGTGGATCTAACATAATAGTAAAAGTCCAGTCCATAGTGGATCTAACATAATAGTGAGAGTCCAGTCCATAGTGGATCCAACATAATATGAGAGTCCAGTCCACAGTGGATCTAACATAATAGTGAAAGTCCAGTCCATGGTGGATCTAACATAATAGTGAGAGTCCAGTCCATAGTGGATCTGACATAATAGTGAGAGTCAAGTCCGTAGTGGATCTAACATAATAGTGAGAGTCCAGTCCATAGTGGATCTAACATAATAGTGAGAGTCCAGTCCATAGTGGATCCAACATAATAGTGTGAGAGTCCAGTCCATAGTGGATCTAACATAATATGAGAGTCCAGTCCATAGTGGATCTAACATAATAGTGAGAGTCCAGTCCATAGTGGATCTAACATAATAGTGAGAGTCCAGTCCATAGTGGATCCAACATAATAGTGAGTCCAGTCCATAGTGGATCTAACATAATAGTGTGAAAGTCCAGTCCATAGTGGATCTAACATAATAGTGAGAGTCCAGTCCATAGTGGATCCAACATAATATGAGAGTCCAGTCCACAGTGGATCTAACATAATAGTGAAAGTCCAGTCCATGGTGGATCTAACATAATAGTGAGAGTCCAGTCCATAGTGGATCTGACATAATAGTGAGAGTCCATTCCATAGTGGATCTAACATAATAGTGAGAGTCCAGTCCATAGTGGATCTAACATAATAGTGAGAGTCCAGTCCATAGTGGATCCAACATAATAGTGTGAGAGTCCAGTCCATAGTGGATCTAACATAATATGAGAGTCCAGTCCATAGTGGATCTAACATAATAGTGAGAGTCCAGTCCATAGTGGATCTAACATAATAGTGAGAGTCCAGTCCATAGTGGATCCAACATAATATGAGAGTCCAGTCCACAGTGGATCTAACATAATAGTGAAAGTCCAGTCCATGGTGGATCTAACATAATAGTGAGAGTCCAGTCCATAGTGGATCTGACATAATAGTGAGAGTCCATTCCATAGTGGATCTAACATAATAGTGAGAGTCCAGTCCATAGTGGATCTAACATAATAGTGAGAGTCCAGTCCATAGTGGATCTAACATAATAGTGAGAGTCCAGTTCATAGTGGATCTAACATAATATGAGAGTCCAGTCCATAGTGGATCTAACATAATAGTGAGAGTCCAGTCCATAGTGGATCTAACATAATAGTGAGAGTCCAGTCCATAGTGGATCCAACATAATAGTGAGTCCAGTCCATAGTGGATCTAACATAATAGTGTGAAAGTCCAGTCCATAGTGGATCTAACATAATAGTGACAGTCCAGTCCACAGTGGATCTAACATAATAGTGAGAGTCCAGTCTATAGTGGATCTAACATAATAGTGAGAGTCCAGTCCATAGTGGATCTAACATAATAGTGTGAAAGTCCAGTCCATAGTGGATCTAACATAATAGTGTGAGAGTCCAGTCCATAGTGGATCTAACATAATAGTGAGAGTCCAGTCCATAGTGGATCTAACATAAATGCATACTTGTGGTTTTAACGAGCCGGAGCTGAACTCTGGGCTGGAATTCAGGATCCAGACATATTTGTGGTGTTCTAGTGGTGATGCTCCGATGGTGCTGAGGGACACTTATTTAGTTTTTATTTCTTTGGCTACTCCTAAACACTCTTTTTAAATCTCTCTATTTTTCTGTAAGTGGATTAAAGGAGTTAAGCAGCTTAATTCGTGTAAAAGAAAAAAAGAAAAAATACATTTTAGACAGACAAGTTTTAAAGTGCTCTGACTTTTGGGTTCAATGTTCAGTAGAACCTAACATTACATCCAACACAAATGATTGATTGACAACTGAAAAAGTAATTAACATTGGGGGCTGGAGCCTATCCCAGCTGCACTCGGGCAGAAGGCGGGGTACACCCTGGACAAGTCACCACCTCATCGCAGGGCCAACACGGGTTAAAGTTAAAAAAAAGTTTAAAGTACCAATGATTGTCACACACGTTAGATTACCCTCTGGATCACCCTTGATCACCCCCTGGGAGGTGAGGGGAGCAGTGAGCAGCAGCGGTGGCCACGCCCGATAATCATTTTTGGTTATTTAACCCCCAATTCCAGCCCTTGATGCCAAGCAGGGAAATAATGGGTCCCATTTTTATAGTCTTTGGTAGGACTCGGCCGGGGTTTGAACTCCCGACCTACCGATCTCAGAGCGGACACTCTAACCACTAGGCCACCGAGCAGGTAGCAGAGTATCAAAAGGAACCTGTGATTGATTTTAATTAACCCCGGAGTCATATGACTTGGTGTGTGACAGTTAGTGTGCTAACATTAGCATGCTAACAAAATGCTAACTTTTTTTTTTTTTTAACTTTACACATTGTGTCTGTAATTCCGCAGCCATACACCTTACAGTCATATATCTTAGTATTTGAAACATGCTAACTGTATGCTTGTTTACGTTAGCATGTTAGCATGCCAACATTAAAGTGCAAGCTTTTTGGACTAATTTTTGTCATATAACTTGGTATGTGACACTTGTTAACTGCTAGCACTTGTTAACTGGTAATTATTATTGGTGGTCATTGGTAATTATCATTGGTGGTCACTGGTAATTATCATTGGTGGTCACTGGTAATTATTATTGGTAGTCACTGGTAATTATTTTTGGTGGTCACTGGTAATTATTATTGGTGGTCATTAGTAATTATTATTGGTGGTGACTGGTAATTATTATTGGTAGTCACTGGTAATTATTTTTGGTGGTCACTGGTAATTATTATTGGTGGTCATTAGTAATTATTATTGGTGGTGACTGGTAATTATTATTAGTGGTCATTAGTAATTATTATTGGTGGTCACTGGCAATTATTGTTGGTGGTCACTGGTAATTATTGGTGGTCACTGGTAATTATTATTGGTGGTCACTGGTAATTATCATTGGTGGTCACTGGTAATCATTATTGGTGGTCATTGGTAATTATTATTGATATATGCAAGATGGCGGCGCCCGGACGGGCTGCGACACTGCGGTGCTCTTGCTAAAGATGGAACATTTGGCGGAAATGCCGGACAGTTCTGCAGACTTCATGGCTGGCTCGCATCGTGGTCACTCCGTGATCACGTACGACCGCCAGACACTTCTGGATATGGACATATTGGGCCGTTTTGGACTGATAGACGCGGGCGTGCTAAACATGCTAACTAGCATGGGGATTCATCGGCGGCTACATCCAGCGGCCTGTGAAGCAGCGGAGTCTAGTAGCAGCGGGGGCCGTCTACGGAGCAGACGCCAGCGGTGTGATCGGAAACGCGGATGTCGAGCGGGGCTAAAAACAAAGCAGAAGGCTAATCCCCACAGTACACCACTTCCCTCCACCCTGAAGACGGATTTAGATGGAAAATGCGAGACTACTGGTCTGGGTAAGGAGTCTGTTAAATTAGAACAAGTTTTTTCTACTTTGAGTGTTTCAGAGTTGGACATGTGTTTTACTGAGGTGGCTAACTATGATGCGTGCAGTTTATCAAAGCAACAAACAAACAATCGGAAAATCCCCGTTACTGAGGAGGCTAACTATGATGCGTGCAGTTTATCAAAGCAACAAACAAACAATCGGAACATCCCCGTTACTGAGGTGGCTAACCATGATGCGTGCAGTTTATCAAAGCAACAATCAAACAATCGGAACATTCCCGTCGTATCAATTCCTAGATATGGTCGTAATTATACTGAATGCACTGGGCATAATAAACACAACATTATTAATATTGCTACTACGGATAATTTGATCAAAAATTCCCTAAAACAGCCCACTACCTATAATGTAGGTTTTTTAAACATAAGATCATTGTCTCCCAAAACGTTGTTAGTTAATGATATTATCAGAGACAACAATCTTAACGTCATCGGTCTCAGCGAAACCTGGCTTAAACCAAACGACTTTTTTGCGCTAAATGAGGCATGTCCTCCTAACTTTACACATGCGCATATTGCCCGTCCGCTTAAAAGGGGTGGGGGGGTCGCACTAATATACAACGAAAACTTTAACCTTAGTCCTAACATAAATAATAAATATAAATCGTTTGAGGTGCTTACTATGAGGTCTGTCACACCGCTGCCTCTACACCTGGCTGTTATCTACCGCCCCCCAGGGCCCTGTTCGGACTTCATCAATGAATTCTCAGAGTTCGTTGCTGATCTAGTGACACACGCCGATAATATAATCATAATGGGGGACTTTAATATCCACATGAATACCCCATCGGACCCACCGTGCGTAGCGCTCCAGAGTATAATTGATAGCTGTGGTCTCACACAAATAATAAATGAACCCACGCATCGCAACGGTAATACGATAGACCTAGTGCTTGTCAAGGGGATCACCGCTTCCAAAGTTACGATACTCCCGTATACTAAAGTATTGTCCGATCATTACCTTATAAAATTCGAGGTTCAGACGCATGTTCGTCAAACTAATAATAATAATAACTGCTATAGCAGCCGCAACATTAATACGGCCACAACGACAACTCTTGCTGACCTACTGCCCTCGGTAATGGCACCATTCCCAAAGTATGTGGGCTCTATTGATAACCTCACTAACAATTTTAACGACGCCCTGCGCGAAACCATTGATAACATAGCACCGCTAAAGTTAAAAAAGGCTCCAAAAAAGCGCACCCCGTGGTTTACAGAAGAAACTAGAGCTCAGAAATTATTATGCAGAAAGCTGGAACGCAAATGGCGCACGACTAAACTTGAGGTGCACCATCAAGCATTTAGTGATGGTTTAATAACTTATAAACGCATGCTTACCTTAGCTAAAGCTAATTATTACTCAAATCTCATCCACCGTAATAAAAACGATCCTAAATTTTTGTTTAGTACGGTAGCATCGCTAACCCAACAAGGGACTCCTTCCAGTAGCTCCACCCACTCAGCTGATGACTTTATGCAATTCTTTAGTAAGAAAATTGAAGTCATTAGAAAGGAGATTAAAGACAATGCGTCCCAGCTACAACGGGGTTCTATTAACACTGACACGATTGTATATACGGCGGATACTGCCCTCCAAAATAGTTTCTCTCGTTTTGAGGAAATAACATTAGAGGAATTGTTACAACGTGTAAATGGAATAAAACAAACAACATGTTTACTTGACCCTCTTCCTGGGAAACTGATCAAGGAGCTCTTTGTATTATTAGGTCCATCAGTGCTAAATATTATAAACTTATCACTTTCCTCGGGCACTGTTCCCCTAGCATTCAAAAAAGCGGTTATTCATCCTCTCCTTAAAAGACCTAACCTCGATCCTGACCTCATGGTAAACTACCGACCGGTGTCTCACCTTCCCTTCATTTCAAAAATCCTCGAAAAAATTGTTGCGGAGCAGTTAAATGAACACTTAGCGTCTAACAATCTATGTGAAACCTTTCAATCCGGTTTCAGGGCAAATCACTCGACGGAGACAGCCCTCGCAAAAATGACTAATGATCTATTGCTAACGATGGATTCTGATGCGTCATCTATGTTGCTGCTCCTCGATCTTAGCGCTGCTTTCGATACCGTCGATCATAATATTTTATTAGAACGTATCAAAACACGAATCGGTATGTCAGACTTAGCCCTGTCTTGGTTTAACTCTTATCTTACTGATAGGATGCAGTGTGTCTCCCATAACAATGTGACCTCGGACTACGTTAAGGTAACGTGTGGAGTTCCCCAGGGTTCGGTCCTTGGCCCTGCACTCTTCAGCATCTACATGCTGCCGCTAGGTGACATCATACGCAAATACGGTGTTAGCTTTCACTGTTATGCTGATGACACCCAACTCTACATGCCCCTAAAGCTGACCAACACGCCGGATTGTAGTCAGCTGGAGGCGTGTCTTAATGAAATTAAACAATGGATGTCCGCTAACTTTTTGCAACTCAACGCCAAAAAAACGGAAATGCTGATTATCGGTCCTGCTAGACACCGAACTCTATTTAATAATACAACTCTAACATTTGACAACCAAACAATTAAACAAGGCGACACGGTAAAGAATCTGGGTATTATCTTCGACCCAACTCTCTCCTTTGAGGCACACATTAAAAGCGTTACTAAAACGGCCTTCTTTCATCTCCGTAATATCGCTAAAATTCGCTCCATTCTGTCCACTAAAGACGCTGAGATCATTATCCATGCGTTTGTTACGTCTCGCCTCGACTACTGTAACGTATTATTTTCGGGTCTCCCCATGTCTAGCATTAAAAGATTACAGTTGGTACAAAATGCGGCTGCTAGACTTTTGACAAGAACAAGAAAGTTTGATCACATTACGCCTGTACTGTATATACCTTTATATACATATATACATACATATATACCTATACTGTATATACCTTTATATACATATATACATACATATATACCTATACTGTATATACCTTTATATACATATATACATACATATATACCTATACTGTATATACCTTTATATACATATATACATACATATATACCTATACTGTATATACCTTTATATACATATATACATACATATATACCTATACTGGCTCACCTGCACTGGCTTCCTGTGCACTTAAGATGTGACTTTAAGGTTTTACTACTTACGTATAAAATACTACACGGTCTAGCTCCATCCTATCTTGCCGATTGTATTGTACCATATGTCCCGGCAAGAAATCTGCGTTCAAAGGACTCCGGCTTATTAGTGATTCCCAAAGCCCAAAAAAAGTCTGCGGGCTATAGAGCGTTTTCCGTTCGGGCTCCAGTACTCTGGAATGCCCTCCCGGTAACAGTTCGAGATGCCACCTCAGTAGAAGCATTTAAGTCTCACCTTAAAACTCATTTGTATGCTGTAGCCTTTAAATAGACTCCCTTTTTAGACCAGTTGATCTGCTGTTTCTTTTCTTTTTCTTCTATGTCCCACTCTCCCTTGTGGAGGGGGTCCGGTCCGATCCGGTGGCCATGTACTGCTTGCCTGTGTATCGCCTGGGGACATCTCTGCGCTGCTGATCCGCCTCCGCTTGGGATGGTTTCCTGGTGGCTCCGCTGTGAACGGGACTCTCTCTGCTGAGTTGGACCCGCTTTGGACTGGACTCTTGCGACTGTGTTGGATCCATTGTGGATTGAACTTTCACAGTATCATGTTAGACCCGCTCGACATCCATTGCTTTCCTCCTCTCTAAGGTTCTCATAGTCATTATTGTCACCGACGTCCCACTGGGTGTGAGTTTTCCTTGCCCTTATGTGGGCCTACCGAGGATGTCGTGGTGGTTTGTGCAGCCCTTTGAGACACTAGTGATTTAGGGCTATATAAGTAAACATTGATTGATTGATTGATATTATTGTTGGTCAATGGTTAATATCATTCATGGTCATTGGTAATTATTTTCAAGGGTCCCTGGTAATTATTATTGGTGGTCATTAGTAATTATTATTGGTGGTCATTGGTAACTATTATCGGTAGTCACTGGTAATTATTATCGGTAGTCACTGGTAATTATTATTGGTGGTCATTAGTAATTATTATCGGTGGTCACTTGTAATTAGTATTGGTGGTCACTGGTAATTATTATCGGGGGTCACTGGTTATCATTATTGGTGGTCATTGGTAATTATTATTGTTGGTCAATGGTTAATATCATTCATGGTCATTGGTAATTATTTTCAAGGGTCCCTGGTAATTATTATTGGTGGTCATTAGTAATTATTATCAGTGGTCACTGGTAATTATTATCGGTAGTCACTGGTAATTATTATTGGTGGTCATTAGTAATTATTATTGGTGGTCATTGGTAACTATTATCGGTAGTCACTGGTAATTATTATCGGTAGTCACTGGTAATTATTATCGGTAGTCACTGGTAATTATTATTGGTGGTCATTAGTAATTATTATCGGTGGTCACTTGTAATTAGTATTGGTGGTCACTGGTAATTATTATCGGGGGTCACTGGTTATCATTGGTGGTCACTGGTAATTATTATTGGTGGTCACTGGTAATCATTATTGGTGGTCATTGGTAATTATTATTATTGGTCAATGGTTAATATCATTCGTGGTCATTGGTAATTATTTTCAAGGGTCCCTGGTAATTATTATTGGTGGTCATTAGTAATTATTATTGGTGGTCACTGGTAATCATTATTGGTGGTCATTGGTAATTATTATTGTTGGTCAATGGTTAATATCATTCGTGGTCATTGGTAATTATTTTCAAGGGTCCCTGGTAATTATTATTGGTGGTCACTGGTAATTATTATCGGTAGTCACTGGTAATTATTATTGGTGGTCATTAGTAATTATTATTGGTGGTCATTGGTAATTATTATCGGTAGTCACTGGTAATTATTATCGGTAGTCACTGGTAATTATTATTGGTGGTCATTAGTAATTATTATCGGTGGTCACTTGTAATTAGTATTGGTGGTCACTGGTAATTATTATCGGGGGTCACTGGTAATTATTATCGGGGGTCACTGGTTATCATTGGTGGTCACTGGTAATTATTATTGGTGGTCAATGGTTATTATCATTCATGGTCACTGGTAATTAGTTTTGGTGGTCACTGGTAATTATCATTGGTGGTCACTGGTAATTATTATTGAGGGCTGTCTGTGTGAACACGGACAGCCTGATGCAGTACAGTTCCACACCGTCGCAAAAACGATGGTGTCGCCATGGCAACAGGCAGTGTGGTGCATCTCTTGGGAGGACATACCGAGTGCTGGTGGGGGCCGGCACTTGCTGGAGGGACCCCGTACAGACCGCTGAGATGTGAAGAGTGACTCTGCAAGGGAAGTGACAAGCAGACGGGTCAGGGCGGTACACACACACACACACGCACACGCACACGCACACACACACACACACACACACACACACACACACACACTGGTTGTCATTTGGAATGGAGACCAAGTTTTTGTTCAGGACTTGTGGGGACCTCCCTTTCTACAGGTTAGCTCATACACGTCTTTAAATCTCTACATTGATGAAGTAATGTGCTGTTCGTACTAACTGAGGACCCTGGGGAAAAAGAGATAATATGGTTCTTGGGGACCAAATTTCAATCATTTTGCATAATTCACACAAATTTGTACGTGACGACTGAGGACCATTAAAAAAAAAAATAGTTCAAATTAAATATGACATGATCCTCTTATAGGAAGTTTCACCACTTAAATGATAAAGCAAATCCTGCATCTTAAATAATAAATGATAAATGGGTTGTACTATAGCGCTTTTCTACCTTCAAGGTACTCAAAGCGCTTTGACACTACTTCCACATTCACCCATTCACACACACATTCACACACTGATGGAGGGAGCTGCCATGCAAGGCGCTAACCAGCACCCATCAGGAGCAAGGGTGAAGTGTCTTGCTCAGGACACAACGGACGTGACGAGGTTGGGGATTGAACCAGGTTGCACACGGCCACTCTACCATTGCGCCACGCCGTCCCTATAATACAATTGTAAAAAAAACAAAAAAAAACGGCCTTGTTTTTAATCAATACTTGGGTCTACTATGCTACTGTACTTTAATGTTGGTGACTTAAGTTCTAGAACTGAGCAAATTAATGTTCAGTTTCACATTTAAGTGCTAACGACGGTTGTGATGGTTCTTCAAATTAATCAATTTATAAGTCAGCATTATTTTACTTCTTGATTAACTAAATTTTGTTTATATTGAAGCATGTTTTATTCTTATTTTGAGAGCTTGTAATATTTTGGAGCAGGACTTTTGCCCCCCATGGCCACATTTTGACAAGTCATGAATGGAATGGCTACAACAGATATTTATATTTAAAGACACAAATTTGTGTTTTGGATTTCAGTTTTTATCTAAATACATTTAGTTTTCTTACATTTTTACTGTTGTTTTTTCCCCTTTTTATTGTGATAGTAGCGCTTATTAACACATTTTTTAATGCTTTATTTTACTTATTTCCTTTTTTAAGGTTTGAAACAGCCTTGATTTTGTATTTTGTTATTCACGCCACGTCCTCACTATACCTCAGCTCAAAAGTAAATAACTTTGTCGTATTTAAAATACACAACTTTTTACATTTTAGCAGACACATTAGGTATATTTGCACAAAGTGTCTGTATTGGACCGGTATTGCCGATACCAGCCTGAATTTGACTGGTATCGTACAGAAAATTAGTTGGGGAGTATCATAACTTTGTTAAAATTGTAACATTACTTAGAGACAGTCCAGCAGAGTGCTTGTTTCCCAGCCAAGTGTTTATATTTGTGAGCGTTAGCAATGCTGGACTTGGACCAGATCCCAACTGTGTTCCACATGTTCATTGGTTACATCTTCTGTGACATTACTGAAAACTGCTTTTTAGCAGTAATGAAGTTGTCTGCAACTCCAACTACCATATAAAGAAGGATGAAAAATTCTGAATGTGAATCATACTTTAAGGTAATCCATCCATTCATCTTCTTCCGCGTATCCGAGGTCAGGTCGCGGGGACAGCAGCCTAAGCAGGGAAGCCCAGACTTCCCTCTCCCCAGCCACTTCGTCTAGCTCTTCCCGGGGGATCCCGAGGCGTTCCCAGGCCAGCCGGGAGACATAGTCTTCCCAACGTGTCCTGGGTCTTACCCGTGGCCTCCTACCGGTTGGACGTGCCCTAAACACCTCCCTAGGGAGGTGTTTAGGTGGCATCCTGACCAGATGCCCGAACCACCTCATCTGGCTCCTCTCCATGTGGAGGAGCAGCGGCTTTACTTTGAGTTCCTCCCGGATGACAGAGCTTCTCACCCTATCTCTAAGGGAGAGACCCGCCACCCGGCGGAAGAAGCTCTTTTCGGCCGCTTGTACCCGTGATCGACCGGTAAATTGAGAGCTTTGCCTTCCGGCTCAGCTCCTTCTTCACCACAACGGATCGATACAACGTCCGCATTACTGAAGACGCCGCACCGATCCGCCTGTCGATCTCACGATCCACTCTTCCCTCACTCGTGAACAAGACTCCTAGGTACTTGAACTCCTCCACTTGGGGCAGGGTCTCCTCCCCAACCCGGAGATGGCACTCCACCCTTTTCCGGGAAAGAACCATGGACTCGGACTTGGAGGTGCTGATTCTCATCCCGGTCACTTCACACTCTGCTGCGAACCGATCCAGCGAGAGCTGAAGATCCCGGTCAGATGAAGCCATCAGGACCACATCATCTGCAAAAAGCAGAGACCTAATCCTGCGGTCACCAAACCAGATCCCCTCAACGCCTTGACTGCGCCTAGAAATTCTGTCCATAAAAGTTATGAACAGAATCGGTGACAAAGGACAGCCTTGGCGGAGTCCAACCCTCACTGGAAAACGTGTCCGACTTACCGGTAATGCGGACCAAGCTCTGACTGATCATACAAGGAGTGGACCGCCACAATAAGACAGTCCGATACTCTCTGAGCACTCCCCACAGGACTTCCCGAGGGACACGGTCCAATGCCTTCTCCAAGTCCACAAAGCACATGTAGACTGGTTGGGCAAACTCCCATGCACCCTCAAGAACCCTGCCGGGAGGATAGAGCTGGTCCACAGTTCCACGACCAGGACGAAAACCACACCGTTCCTCCTGAATCCGAGGTTCAACTATCCGGCGTAGTCTCCTCTCCAGTACACCTGAATAAACCTTACCAGGAAGGTTACTTTAAGGCAGGGGTCACCAACATGGTGCCAGCGGGCACCAGGTAGCCCGTAAGGACCAGATGAGTCGCCCGCTGGCTTGTTCTAAAAATAGCTCAAATAGCAGCACTTACCAGTGAGCTGCCTCTATTTTTTAAATTGTATTTATTTACTAGCAAGCTGGTCTCGCTTTGCTCGACATTTTTAATTCTAAGAGAGACAAAATTCAAATTGAATTTGAAAATCCAAGAAAATATTTTAAAGACTTGGTCTTCACTTGTTTAAATAAATTAATTTATTGTTTTTACTTTGCTTCTTATAACTTTCAGAAAGACAATTTTAGAGAAAAAAATACAACCGTAAAAATGATTTTAGGATTTTTAAACATATTTACATTTTTACCTTTTAAATTCCTTCCTCTTCTTTCCTGACAATTTAAATCAATGTTCAAGTAATTTATTTTTTTTATTGTAAAGATTAATAAATACATTTTAATTTAATTCCTCGTTTTAGCTTCTGTTTTTTTGACGAAGAATATTTGTGAAATATTTCTTCAAACTTATTATGATTAAAATAAAAATAAAAATATTCTGGCAAATCTACAAAATCTGTAGTATCAAATTTAAATCTTATTTCAAATTCTTTTGAATTTCTTTTAAAATTTTTGTTCTGGAAAATCTAGAAGAAATAATGATTTGTCTTTGTTAGAAATATAGCTTGGTCCAATTTGTTATGACACTTCGCGGGAAATTTAAAATTGCAATTTAGTCAACTAAAAAGGTGTTGAAATGTTAATATTTCATCATTGATATATAAACTATCAGACTGCGTGGTCGCTAGTAGTGGGTTTTAGTAGGCCTTTAAATAAAAAAATAATAATAAAAATGTGACTTATTTTTAACATTTTAATAACTGAGACCCTTAAAGGTCCCCGGAACCCCTAAAGCTAAAACCCATCCATTTCCATTTTCTACCGCTTATTCCCTTTCAGGGTCGCGGGGGGCGCTGGCGCCTATCTCAGCTACAATCAGGCGGAAGGCAGGGTACACCCTGGACAAGTCGCCCGGGTACTCCGGCTTCCTCCCACTTCCAAAGACATGCACCTGGGGATAGGTTGATTGGCAACACTAAAAAGCTAAAACCATTTTTTAAAAATTCCATATATTTTGTTATGGTTTGAAAATGAAAAATATCAAAATTGCCCCCGCATGCTTTAATTTTTCCGTGTGCGGCCCCCAGTGGAAAAAGTTTGGCCACCTCTGCCTTTATGGGACTTGTGTTTTGGTCCCCATACCGTCAGAAGTCCCTTAAAGATGACTGTGTAAACAGAGCCATGTCCCCATTACGTCGGAACTGCCAGAACACACACACTCGCACGCTCGACCCAGGCTTTGTTTATTTTTGTTTGTTTTTTTCAATTTTCAAGGCCCAAAGTTTGTGTGAAGCCCACCAATACATTCAGTCTCTGTTTCACACACTCACTGAGCCATCGTTCAAAGTATGAGGACAAGTATCTACTTCAGTAGAATAAGCAAAGGTGCACCAACAAACAACTTTGTGCTACGATCAACAGGAGCAAAACCCCTTCATGAGGACTCTCGTGGTCCCGGAATGGAGAGAAAGACTCACTAAGAAAGGGTTGTATCCCGCCTGTGCCGCGGGAGGGGCCGAGCCGCGGGGTCCGGCAGCAGCAGGGGGTCCCACAGGCACACCAGAGGAGAAGATGCCCAGGGCGTTGAGGTTCAAGCCAGGTATGAGGTTGGCTTGTTGCTGGCAGAGGGGACACGACACAGAGAGAATGGAGTCAATACGGAGCGGAGGAAATATTTATTGAGGTGATCATTTAGCTCGTTGACACAGATTCTGTTTAATGAAGGATTTAGACAACTTTTTTTTTGTGGGGCACTCTTCTGTACATGGGCACTTCTAATAAAGGAAATATGTATGACTGCATGGACAGTAAAGTAAATACTTGACTTCCTCAACTCGCTCATATATATATATATATATATATATATATACCTGTATATGTATATATACATACATACATACATATATAAATATCTCCCTCGCATATATATATATATGTATATATATATATATATACATATATATATCTTTAATTTAATATTATATATCCTTACACGTATATAGATGTATATATACATACGTATATAAACATCTCTCTCTCAAAAATGTATATATATATTTATTTATACATGTATATGAATGTATATATACATACAAATCTCCTTTATATACATATTTATATGTATATACATGTATATAAATGTATAAACACATACATATATAAACATATATCTCTCTCTCAAATTATATTAAATTTAGATATATTCTGTATTTAAATATTTTTATACATATTTCTTTCTCATATTTTATATATATATATATATATATATATATATAAATATGTATATATATACATATATATACATATATAATACACATATATACATACATATATAAATATATATATATATATATATATATATACACATACATACATACATATAACAACATTATATACAGATATACATATATGTACGGATATAAATATATATACATATATATGTATATACGTATAGATAAAATGTTTATCTGTATATATAATATGTTGTTATATGTATGTATGTAAATAAGAGAGAGATGTTTGTATATATATATGTATGTATATATGTTTATATATATATGTCCATATACGTATATATATATATATATAGACATGTATATGTACATATATGTATATATATATTTATATATATATACCTATACAGTTTAAACATCTCTCCCTCTTTCATAATATATATATTATTTATACATATATATATAAATGTATACATACATATAACAACATATTATATATACATATATAAATATATACAAATATATATACATTTATATATATACATATAAGTGCATATATACTGTATATGTTTTTATATGTATATATATATATATATATATATATATGCGTATATATACGCATATATATATATATGCATACATACATACATACAGATTCATAAATGTAAACATATACAGTATGTACATATATACATATATGTACATGTATAAATATATACTTTTTTAAATGCAATTATATTTTTGGGGGCTGGGGGCAATAATAGACTTTTACAAGAATATTAGTAATTTGGGAAATTGTAATGAAAGGAACTAAAACCTTAAATATTTCACCCACAGCAGGACATGTACTTTAAACAGAAGGGTTTGCTTCATGTTCATGCAAGTTATATTTTCAGTAACAACAATTACATACATTACTTATGTTTTCACAACATATGCTACAATACTCTTTCAAAAATCAAGAGGCGTATTAAAATGTTATTATTGAAAACATTGCTACAGACCAGAGGTGGGACCAAGTCATTGTTTTGCAAGTCACAAGTAAGTCTCAAGTCTTTGACCTCGAGTC
>NC_084629.1:44409334-44419334 GCF_033978795.1 Nerophis ophidion | reverse complement strand
CAGAAGTTACTCACGAGTTACTCAATACTTGAGTAGTTTGTTCACAGAATACTTACTTACTCTCACTCAAATAATTATTTTGATGACAACTTTTTTTACTTTTACTTGAGTCATATTATTCTAAAGGAACGGTACTCTTACTTTAGTAACATGTTTTGGGGTACTCTACCCATATCTGGTGAAATGCAAGAACATTGCTTTAATGGTCTGCTTAATAAACAATTGAATGAATGAATGGATGTGGCTGCCAATATTGAGGATTATATATCCAAGATCAAACCCTTCCCTAAATAACACACACACACACACACACACACGCCAATAAACTCTGATGAAACTCACGTTGACAGCAGCAATGTCGTTCTCGTAAGCTTCCCTCAGTTTCTTCATGATCTCCGCCTCCGCTTTACAACAGGCCTCCAAGCTCCCCTTCACCGTGATGGTCCTCTCTGGGTTGTAAATGGTTAAGTCCTGTAACCTGGACGGTTTCACACCGACGTGTTAAATGAATACGCAATATCAATCAATCAATCAATCAATCAAGTAATAGCGGGTCGGTCACATTTTGCTTGTATTTTCTCAAGGATGGACCAATCAAAACTGCCGTTAGAACAAACTCTGGTGACGATGCAACGGTATTCTTGTACGACATGTCCATTAAGTTTCAAACACAAAGTGGAATTAGAACGGAGAAAAATATTCAAGTATGCCTAAAAGTCTTCATACCCTTGTCATATTTTGAGTTAAAAGTAAAATTGTCAAAGTTAACGTTTTAAGCCATTCCCGTATTTTTCAAACTATAAGCCGCACTTAAAAATACTTTCATTTTCCCCCAAAATTTGACAGTGCGCCTTATAACCACCGTACAATATAATGTATAATGCATATGTTCCTGCACTTAAATGTAGAATATATTCATATTATTCATGTATTATATATTATTTATTATTATTTCTCTTTATTGTGAGCGAACTGGGGTGATGAATTTCCCCCAGGGATCAATAAAGTACTTTCTATTCTATTCTATAATATTTTATTCTACATACCGTATTTTTCCGACTATAAGGCGCACTTAAAATCCTTCCATTTACCCGAAAATCGACAATGCCAACAGGCCAAACAAAATTAATCATCAAACGAGCAGTATTGCTTCAATTGTGCACAACAACAGTCATGAACATAATCCTCAACATTAACAACCATGTTGCAAAAATAATACACATTGTGTTAAACAAAATCCACTTATTTTCTGGACTATAAGGTGCACTTAAAATCCTTTTTTTTTTACCCTCAAAACTCGACAGTGCACCTTATGTACGGAATAATTTTGGTGTACTTGCCGACCTCAAAACTTTTGAAAATGTTGGCGAGATGGGGGCTGGTTATGGATATTAACATTTTAATAACATTATTATAAAATGTTATTAACATAAAAGGTGTACATATTTCACAACATAAATAATGTAATTAACTAAAACATTTTTGCACAAAGATTGGGACAAGTTTGGGGAAATTTTGACGAGGTGGGGGTGCTGGTAATGAATATTAACATGTTAATAACAGACCGTATTTTTCTGAATATAAGCCACACTTAAAATCCTTCATTTTCTTGAAAATAGATAGGCCAAACAAAGCTGGTCTGGCTTTGCTCGACATTTTTAATTCTAAGAGAGACAAAACTCAAATAGAATTTGAAAATCCAAGAAAATATTTTAAAGACTTGGTCTTCACTTGTTTAAAGAAATTCATTTATTTTTTTACTTTGCTTCTTAGAACTTTCAGAAAGACAATTTTAGAGAAAAAATACAACCTTAAAATTGATTTTAGGATTTTCCTGACAATTTAAATCAATGTTAAGTACATTTATTTTTTTTTATTGTAAAGAATAATAAATACATATTAATTTAATTCTTCATTTTAGCTTCTGTTTTTTCAATGAAGAATATTTGTGAAATGTTTCTTAAAAATCATGATTAAAATTCAAAAAAATTATTTCTGGCAAATCTAGAAAATCTGTACAATAAAATTTAAATCTTATTTCAAAGTCTTTTGAATTTCTTTTAAAATTTTTGTTCTGGAAAATCTAGAAGAAGTAATGATTTGTCTTTGTTAGAAATATAGCTTGGTCCAATTTGTTATATATTCTAACAAAGTGCAGATTGGATTTTAACCTATTTAAAACATGTCATCAAAATTCTAAAACTAATCTTAATCAGGAAAAATGACTAATTATGTCCCATGAATTATTTTTTTTATTTTTTCAAAAAGATTCGAATTAGCTAATTTTTCTCTCCTTTTTTTCGGTTGAATTTTGAATTATAAAGAGTCGAAATTGAAGATAAACTATGTTTCAAAATTTAATTTTCATTTTTTTTCGTGTTTTCTCCTCTTTTTTTCATCATTTATTGTCTACATAAAAACTTCCGTAAAAGGAAAAAAAATGTACGACAGAATGACAGACAGAAATACCCATTTTTTTTATATATATAGAATTATTTATTAAAGGTAAATTGAGCAAATTGGCTATTTCTGGCAATTTATTTAAGTGTGTATCAAACTGGTAGCCCTTAGCATTAATCAGTACAAAAGAAGTAGCTCTTGGTTTCAAAAAGGTCGGTGACCCCTGGTTGCGAAACAGGCAGTAATTCTAGTCAGGTGCATACTATATACCCGGCGGCAATTCAAGGAAATACGCTAAGTTGAAAAGGATTTGCAAATCATTGTATTCTGTTTTTATGTACGATTTACACAGCGTGCCAACTTCACTGGTTTTGGGTTTAGTTTGTAGTTCAGTTTGCACACGCTACTTAACATGTTGGGATCTCAGTAGATAAAAGTCCTAAACATTTACATCCTACCATTTCCATAACGCCATTTCTCTCAACCCCTCATTGTGTGAACAGCACGGGACTTACGAGGAGATGGTTATCTTGGTCCCGGTCTCCTCCTCGATCTTCTTCAGATTACGGCCCTCCTTCCCAATGAGGCGGCCCACCAGGCTGTTGTGGGCCAGGATTTTGAGAGGGATGTCCTCCGTCCTACGCAAGTAAGACAAGGACACATGTTAAAGGCCTACTGAAATGAGATTTTCTTATTTAAACGGGGATAGCAGGTCCATTCTATGTGTCATACTTGATCATTTCGCAATATTGCCATATTTTTGCTGAAAGGATTTAGTAGAGAACATCCACGATAAAGTTTGCAACTGGAGAAAAGCTCTGCCTCTACCGGAAGTCGCAGACGATGACGTCACCCGTTGAGGGCTCCTCACATCCTCACATTGTTTTTAATGGGAGCCTCCAACAAAAAGAGCTTTTCGGACCGAGAAAACGACAATTTCCTCATTAATTTGAGCGAGGATGAAAGATTCGTGTTTGAGGATATTGATAGCGACGGACTAGAAAAAAAATAAATCAAGTTAAAAAAAAAAACGCGATTGCACTGGGACAGATTCAGATATTTTTAGACACATTTACTAGGATAATTCTGGGAAATCCCTTATCTTTCTATTGTGTTGCTAGTGTTTTAGTGGGTTTAATAGTACCTGATTGTCGGAGGGGTGTGTCCACGGGGGTTTTGAGGCCAGTGTCTGATGGACGGCACAAGCTCAGCTGATCTCCGGTAAGTGGCGACTTTTTACCACAATTTTCTCCTCACATCCTCACATTGTTTTTAATGGGAGCCTCCAACAAAAAGAGATATTCGGACCGAGAAGACGACAATTTCCCCATTAATTTGAGCGAGGATGAAAGATTCGTGTTTGAGGATATTGATAGCGAAGGGCAGGAGAAAAAAGAGTTAAAAAAAAAAAAGGGGATTGCATTGGGACGGATTCTGATGTTTTTAGACACATTTACTAGGATAATTCTGGGAAATCCCTTATCTTTCTATTGTGTTGCTAGTGTTTTAGTGAGTTTTATAGTACCGGATAGTCGGAGGGGTGTGTCCACGGGGGTTTTGAGGCCAGTGTCTGATGGACGGCACAAGCTCAGCTGATCTCTGGTGAGTGGCGACTTTTTACCACAATTTTCTCCTCACATCCTCACATTGTTTTTAATGGGAGCCTCCAACAAAAAGAGATATTCGGACAAAGAAAACGACAATTTCCCCATTAATTTGAGCGAGGATGAAAGATTCGTATTTGAGGATATTGATAGCGAAGGGCAAGAGAAAAAAAAGTTTAAAAAAAAAAAGGCGATTGCATTGGGACGGATTCAGATGATTTTAAACACATTTACTAGGATAATTCTGGGAAATCCCTTATCTTTCTATGGTGTTGCTAGTGTTTTAGTGGGTTTAATAGTACCTGATAGTCGGAGGTGTGTGTCCACGGGCGTTTTGAGGCCAGTGTCTGATGGACGGCACAAGCTCAGCTGATCTCCGGTAAGTGGCGACTTTTTACCACAATTTTCTCACCGAAAACAACTGGTTGACATTTGGTCGGGATCCATGTTCGCTTGACCGCTCTGATCCATAGTAAAGTTTCACCTCCGTGAATTTTTAACAAGGAATCACCGTGTGTTTGTGTGGCTAAAGGCTAAAGCTTCGCACCTACATCTTTCTTCTTTGACTTCTCCATTATTAATTGAACAAATTGCAAAAGATTTGCCATTTTGGGGTTTTATACGCAGACCATAATAATTCCAATATGTTGAAGCGCACACGTCGACTACGGTAGCGTAATGCTCCAACAATCCGTCAAGCGGTTTTGCTTCGTAGCTTACCAAAGTCGTACTAAAACATTATGTTTCAAATTCTTAATGAAACAACAAAGCTGTGGTGTTGCTTGCTTACGGGTACTTGCTAGCGTCATTCATTGAACGGGGGTCAACCTGCAAGCCCCGCACGTACCTCTTATGTGTGACTGGAGAAATCACTCCACGTAACCAACATTGAATGACCATGACCTTCGATCCCTCAGACAGTACTGTATCAAAAACCGACATCAATCTCTAAAGGATATCACCACATGGGCTCAGGAACACTTCAGAAAACCACTGTCACTAAATACAGTTCGTTGCTACATCTGTAAGTGCAAGTTAAAACTCTACTATGCAAAGCGAAAGCCATTAATCAACAACATCCAGAAATGCCGCCGGCTTCTCTGGGCCCGAGATCATCTAAGATGGACTGATGCAAAGTGGAAAAGTGTTCTGTGGTCTGATGAGTCCACATTTCAAATTGTTTTTGGAAATATTCGACATGGTGTCATCCGGACCAAAGGGGAAGCGAACCATCCAGACTGTTATCGACGCAAAGTTGAAAAGCCAGCATCTGTGATGGTATGGGGGTGCATTAGTGCCCAAGGTATGGGTAACTTACACATCTGTGAAGGCACCATTAATGCTGAAAGGTACATACAGGTTTTGGAACAACATACGCTGCCATCTAAGCGCCGTCTTTTTCATGGACGCCCCTGCTTATTTCAGCAAGACAATGCCAAGCCACATTCAGCACGTGTTACAACAGCGTGGCTTCGTAAAAAAAGAGTGCGGGTACTTTTTGCAACGATAAAGTCAAGGAAATCACAAAGGTGAGTTTTGTTGATGTTGTTGACTTATGTGCTAATAAGACATATTTGGTCGCGGCGTGACTGCCAGCTAATCGATGCTAACATGCTACGCTAATCTATGCTAACATGCTATTTACCGGCGGTGCTAAAGCATACATGGCACAGAGATGTATGGATAACCTGTAGATGCATTTGCAACTATATTACGTTTCCTTCCACCCACATTTAATGCGAAACAAACACTTACCAATCGACGGATTTAAGTTGCTCCAGTGTCACAAGATGCGAAAGTCCTGATCGTTTGGTCCGCACATTTTACCGGCGATGCTAACGCAGCTATTCGGCCATGCTATGGCTATGAATAGCGTCAATAGCTATTCGCTCAATAGCTTCAGTTTCTTCTTCAATACTTTCATACTCCAACCATCCGTTTCAATACATGCGTAATCTGTTGACTCGCTTAAGCCGCTGAAATCCGAGTCTGAATCTGAGCTAATGTCGCTATATCGTGTTATGCTATTCGCCATTGTTTGTTTACATTGGCAGCACTGTGTGACGTCACAGGAAAATGAACAGTGGCTTCGAGAGAGCGAAAATAAGGCACTTTAAAGCTTTTTTTTTTTTTTTAGGGATATTCCGGGACCGGTTAAATTTTTAAAAAACCTTCAAAAAATACAACAAGCCACTGGGAACTGATTTTTATTGTTTTAAACCCTTTTGAAATTGTGATAATGTTCCCCTTTAATGCTGAAAGGTACATACAGGTTTTGGAACAACAATCTGCCATCTAAGCGCTGTCTGTTTCATGGACGCCCCTGCTTATTTCAGCAAGACAATGCCAAGCCACATTCAGCACGTTAAAACAACATGGCTTCGTAAAAAAAAGAGGCCGGGTACTTTCCTGGCCCACCTGCAGTCCAGACCTGTCTCCCATCGAAAATGTGTGGCGCATTATGAAGCGTAAAATACGACAGTGGAGACCCCGGACTGTTGAACGACTGAAGCTCTACATAAAACAGAAATGGGAAAGAATTCCACTTTCAAAGCTTCAACAATTAGTTTCCTCAGTTCCCAAACGTTTATTGAGTGTTGTTAAAAGAAAAGGTGATGTAACACAGTGGTGAACATGCCCTTTCCCAACTACTTTGGCACGTGTTGCAGCCATGAAATTCTAAGTTAATTATTATTTGAAAAAAAAAAAAGTTTAGGAGTTTGAACTTCAAATATCTTGTTTTTGTGGTGCATTCAATTGAATATGAATTGAATTGTAGGCTTCTTCATGCGACGAAGCCGGCCTACTTCACCCTAGTCTGTACTCTATTTACGAAGCCACGCTGTTGTAACACATGTTACAACATCGTAAAAAAAAGAGTGCGGGTACTTTCCTGGCCCACCTGCAGTCCAGACCTGTCTCCCATGGAAAATGTGTGGCGCATTATGAAGCGTAAAATACGACAGCGGAGACCCCGGACTGTTGAACGACTGAAGCTCTACATAAAACAAGAATGGGAAAGAATTCCACTTTCAAAGATTCAACAATTAGTTTCCTCAGTTCCCAAACGTTTATTGAGTGTTGTTAAAAGAAAAGGTGATGTAACACAGTGGTGAACATGCCCTTTCCCAACTACTTTGGCAGTTAATTATTATTTGCAAAAAAAAATTAAAAATGTTACGAGTTTGAACATCAAATATGTTGTCTTTGTAGCATATTCAACTGAATATGGGTTGAAAAGGATTTGCAAATCATTGTATTCCGTTTATATTTACATCTAACACAATAAAAACTGCATGGTTTCATTTCGGCGGGGCCGCATATTCAGGACTCCCGGTTCAGATGGTCAGATCCGACCGAAGCTCCTTCCAGGGTTAGACAAGCCCCGTTCAGAGTGTCAAACCCAATTAGAAACGTCGGCCGTCTTTCTTTACCGCTAAGCCGCCGTCACGTGTTGGCCCGTGTGAGTTTTTTTTTTTTTTTTTTTTCTGTGTTAGTGGTCCACGCAGGGGGGAGAGAATGCACGCTGAGATTAAAAGGTGTGCGGGCAGGTTAAGGGATAAGACCGCAGCCTGCAGACGTTACGGCTAATCTCCCGCAGGCTGGCCGCCGATGTGAATTTTTCATTAAGACTCACGTCTTGGTCTCGTTGGCTTCCTTCTGCATGATGTCCAGGATCATGCGACAGGCCGAGGAGCAGCCTTCGGGGGAGGAGTGGATGGTGATGGGCTTCTCCGCCGCTCCTGCATTTTCCTTCCGATGGATGTCAACTCTGACAGGAAAACAATGCAGTTTTTTTTTAAATAGTGCATATACAGAATGACATATTTAGAGCCTAGCCTTTACAAGACAGTAACAATGCACATTTTTCAGCAACAACAATATTTTGCAAGTATTTTTGTTTATTTTTTTGCAAGTATTTAAGTCAGGTGTGTCCAAAATGCGGCCCGCAGCTAATTGTTTACCAGCCTGCCACACATTCTGCAAAAATTGCACAATTGATAGTAATGCAAAAATAAAAAAAACATTTAAAAACGAGAAAAAGTTGCAATGTTGACACAAAGCTGCCATGCAGGCTTTTTTTTTTTTGGTCTTCCTTTTGTCAGGAAAACGCATGGCTGCCGTTCTGCTGCCCCAAGATGCAAGAACCAGGAGGAGGAAGAGCAGGTAAAGTGGGGCAAAAAAAGTATTTAGTCAGCCAGCGATTGTGCAAGATCTCCCACTTAAAATGATGACATCCATCCATTTTCTACCGCTTATTACCTTTCGGGGTCGCGGGGGGCGCTGGCGCCTATCTCAGCTACAATCAGGCGGAAGGCGGGGTACAACCTGGACAAGTCGCCACCTCATCGCAGGGCCAACACAGATAGACAGACAACATTCACACTCACATTCACACACTAGGGACCATTTAGTGTTGCCAATCAACCTATCCCCAGGTGCATGTTTTTGGAGGTGGGAGGGGCCTATCCCCAGGTGCATGTCTTTGGAAGTGGGAGGAAGCCGGAGTACCCGGAGGGAACCCACGCATTCAGGGGGAGAACATGCAAACTCCACACAGAAAGATCCCGAGCCTGGATTTGAACCCAGGACTGCAGGACCTTCGTATTGTGAGGCAGACGCACTAACCCCTCTCCCACCATGAAGCCACATACATATACACACATATATATATATATATATATATATATATATATATATATATACATATACACATATACATAAATATATATATATATATACATACATACATATACATACATAAATGTATATATATATAGACATACATATATACATATACATACATAAATATATATATACATACATACATATACATACATAAATATACATACATAAACATACATAAATATATATATATACATTCAGACATATACATACATAAATATATATACATACATACATATACATACATAAATATATATACATACATACATATACATACATAAATATATGTATATATACATACATATATACATATACATACATTTACATACATACATACATACAATAGTCCTTCCCACTCTAGTTACGGGTGATATCCTACATAAAAAGCTTACTTGGACTGTGTCTGCTTGGTGACATTCTTGATGGTGAGT
The DNA here is from genome assembly GCF_033978795.1 of Nerophis ophidion. Taxonomy (NCBI): domain Eukaryota; kingdom Metazoa; phylum Chordata; class Actinopteri; order Syngnathiformes; family Syngnathidae; genus Nerophis; species Nerophis ophidion. The sequence goes on along the minus strand of NC_084629.1, from coordinate 44,410,213 downwards.
CCTTCCTTGCCGATGATGGCGCCCACAAACTGGGTGGGCACCAGCATTCGCAGGGGGAAATCGTGTTGCTGGCGAGGACGAGGGCCATCGAAGCCTCCGGAGGGCCCTGGCTGAGGGGGTCCCTGGTCCCGCCACAATCGGCCGCCGCCGCCTACGCCACGTCGACTTCGGGGAGCCTGGGCGGGAGGCGCGGCCTCTGAGTCCATGATGTAGGACACCTTTAAGGAGTAGTCTTCACACTGCTGGCCTGTCAACTTTTCAATGGCTCTGCAGGGCGCAGGAACAAAGAGAACGTATCAAGACAGAGGTGGAACTTAAGACTTAGACAAACTTAAGTGATCCACAAGGGAAATTGTTCCACAAAGTAGCTCAGTTACAAAGGCTAGAAAGGGTAAGGATGGAAAGGCTAATGCAGGTATAAAATAGACCAAAAAATGCACCATAGTAGCAATACAAAATATAACATATGCAGTGTTTTCCCCCCAGAAAATGTGTTAGTTAAGGTGGTGTCTCTCCGGCGGACAGACCGGGAAAGGGTGTGTGTGTGTGTAAGGATCGGTTTAACTCAGCCTGTCGCCATCACAGCCTGGGGGGGTCAATAGACTACAAACTGCGGTGAAGTAGGCCTGCTTCGTCGCATGAAGAAGCTACAAGTTTGGGTTGCGTTTTCCGCTCCATTTGCTGAATGGCGATATACGATATATATTTTGTATATTTTAGCTTCTGTTTTTTCGACGAAGAATATTTATGAAATATTTCTTCAAATTTGTTATGATTAAAATAAAAATAAAATATTCTGGCAAATCTAGAAAATCTGTAAAATCAAATTTAAATATTGTTTCAAAAATCTAGAAGAAATAATAATTTGTCTTTGTTAGA
>NC_084629.1:44359334-44399334 GCF_033978795.1 Nerophis ophidion | reverse complement strand
ACATCAGAGGGTCAAATGTGCGAGAAAATGAGAGCAGACAGTGTTGACAAAAACAATGTTGCAACCTTGTGTAGGAACCGCAGGTGCAGAAACACAAAAAAAGAATCCATGTTAGTTGCTTCGGCATTTTGTTGGTGGTCCACCGAACGGAGATGTTGACATGCGGAGTAAGCACTCGTCATTCTCTAGCGGGTGACTTTTCAAATGGTAAATGGGTTGTACTTGTATAGCGCGTTTCTACCTTTTTTTAAGGAACTCAAAGCGCGCACACACACACACACACACGCAGCAGGCCTAGACAGATGGAGGACAGAGTGTAGATACACAGGACATCAGAGGGTCAAATGTGCGAGAAAATGAGAGCAGACAGTGTTGACAAAAACAATGTTGCAACCTTGTGTGGGAACCGCAGGCGCCAAAACACAAAAGAAAAATCCCTGTGGGATGGAAATACTGGCAAGAGAAATTTTCCATGCAACGTTCATATTGTTGTTACTCAGCCAGCGTTTGTGGGTCTGATGAACCCGTTGCATTTTGTGGCTTTTAACGCCTCATAATCAAACACTTTTATGTTGAAAATACTGAAAAGATGTTTATTGGGATGAGGTAAACATCTGTTCAGTATTTTAACATAAAATACTGAATAGGCGCCATTATTGTGTCTTGATGAGGGTGAGTCCATATTGTGCTAAATGGCTGACTGAATGATTGTATGAGCGTCTTTGATTTAATGTGAACAATTCCATTGGTCCACCGAGACCAGTTTGGAAATGTCTTAAAATCATAATAATGCCTCACAATCAAACACTTTTATGTTAAAATACTGAACAGATATTTATTGGGATAAGGTAAACATTTGTTCAGTATTTTAACATAAAAGTGTTAAAATGAACAGATATTTATTGGGATAAGGTAAACATTTGTTCAGTATTTTAACATAAAAGTGTTTGATTGTGAGGCATTAAAAGCCACAAAATGCAACGGGTCCATCGGACCCACAAACGCTGGCTGAGTAACAACAATATGAACATTATACAAGGGTTAAATGAGTAAAATAAGGCCCACAATTCATTTTGCATGTCATGAAGATGCAGAATATATGCTGATTATTAGGATTTTAAGACATTTGGTCACGGTGGACTCATGGAAATATTCACATTAAATCAAAGGCACTCACACAATCATTCAGTCAGCCATTTAGCACAATATGGACTCACCCTTATCAAGACAATAATATGGCCCACCCACAAATTATCTTCAGTTTTATTAAAAAGAAAATGTGATAAAAAAGTATTTACCTTAAGTAAATTATTTTGTTCTTTTTCTCATGATCCTCTTAATGAATAGCGACACCTATTCAACATTTAAAACTGCACTGAAACAGTGGTTGAAAACTAACCAGACATGCACGCACAACTAGATGGTCTGTGCTTATGGTATGCTTGTAATAGAATAGAATAGAATAGAATAGAAGAGAATAAAAAGTACTTCATTGATCCTGGTGGATAGACAATACACATTAAGGTATTTTTACATGAGAATAATGTAAATACAGTCTATTATACAGCATTATTCACATGTGAATAACATAAATACAGTCTATTATACAGCATTATTCACATGTGAATAATATAAATACAATCTATTATACAGCATTATTCACATGTGAATAATATAAATACAATCTATTATACAGCATTATTCACATGTGAATACCATAAATAAAGTCTATTTTACAGCATTATTCAAATGTGAATAACATAAATACAGTCTATTATACAGCATCATTTACATGTGAATAACATAAATACAGTCTATTATACAGCATTATTCACATGTAAATAACATAAATACAGTATTACAGCGTTATTTACATGTGAATAACATATATACAGTCTATTGTGGATAATATAAATACAGTATTATACAGCATTATTTACATGTGAATAACAAATACAGTCTATTATACAGAATCATTCACAGGTGAATAATATTTAATACAGTCTATTATACAGCATTATTCACATGTGAATAACATAAATACAGTCTATTATGTGAATAATATAAATACAGTCTATTATACGGCATTATTCACATGTGAATAACATAAATACAGTCAATTATACAGCATTATTAACATGTGATTAAAATAAATACAGTCTATTATACAGCATTAATCTTATGTGAGTAACATAAATACAGTCTGTTATGTGAATAATATAAATACAGTCTATTATGCAGCATTATTCACATGTAAATAACATAAATACAGTCTGTTATACAGCATTATTCACATGTGAATAACATAAATACAGTCTGTTATACAGCATTATTCACACGTGAATAACATAAATACAGTCTATTATACAGCATTGATCTTATGTGAATAACATAAATACAGTCCATCATTCAGCATTGATCTTATGTGAATAACATAGTCTATTATACAGCATTATTCACATGTGAATAACATAAATCCAGTCTATTACACAGCATTATTTACACGTGAAGAACATAAATACAGTCTATTACAATACAATAGTCTATAAATACATGTGAATAACATAAATACAGTCTACTATAGAGCATCATTCACACGTGAATAACATAAATACAGTCTATTATACAGCATTATTCACATGTAAATAACAAAGTCTATCACAGCGTTATTTACATGTGAATAACATAAATACAGTCTATCATACAGCATTATTCACATGTGAATAACATTAATACCGTCTATATACAGCATTATTCACATGTGAATAATATAATACAGTCTATTATACAGCATTAATCTTATGTGAATAATATATATAGTCTATTATACAGCATTATTCTTATGCGCATAACATGAATACAGTCTATTATGTGAATTATATAAATACAGTCTATTATGCAGCATTATTCACATGTAAATAACATACAGTCTGTTATACAGCATTATCTACATGTGAATAACATAAATACAGTCTATTATACAGCATTATTCACATGTGAATAACATAAATACAGTCTATTATACAGCATTATTTACATGTGAATAACAAATACAGTCTATTATGTGAATAATATAAACACAGTCTATTATACAGCATTATTCACATGTGAATAACATAAATACAGTCTGTTATGTGAATAATATAAATACAGTATATTATACAGCATTATTCACATGTGAATAATATAAATACAGTCTATTATACAGCATTATTCACATGTGAATAACATAAATACAGTCTATTATACAGCATTATTCACATGTGAATAACATAAATACAGTCTATTATACAGCATGTGATGTCTTGTGAGTTATTCTCTTGTCTCATGACCTGTCAAATGTTTACAGAATTAACCTGCCTCAGGACAGCGGATGAATATCAGCTATTGCGCGAACTCCGGCATATTTACATCGCTGCTCTATGTTGATGAATAGGCATTGTCCTCTTTCAACGAAATAAATGTAATACAACAAAATAAACAAATAACGAGAGTAGTCAGATTCCAAGTCAGTGCCTCGCCAGCAACGAACCTCGCCGCACGCCACTGATAAACATGCAGCATGCAAGGTGCAAGCCTGTTTAGCAGCAGCAACCCTCTGATTCCATTACAGAGGCGCCAGCTCCGAAATTAAATCAAATAATTGAACAGCAAGACATTTTACACAGAAATAGAAATCAACAGAAATTAGTAATGTTCTAAGAAATGTTTTTTTTTCTTCTTGTATCTGTAACACAAAAACAAATATTCCCATAAGCACCAAACAACAATGATGGCAGAAATGACAACAGCATTGGGACTGAGTTGAAACACAATGGCAATGTGGGTGGTTGATGAGCCTTTTGTGTGCTTGTTGTATCTCTCGAGGGCCATTTAGGAATGCAGTTGTCTATATTGCCAAAAGTATTTGGCCCCCCATCCAAATAGTCAGAATCAGGTGTCCTGACCACTTGGCACAGGTGTGTTAAAATCAAGCACTTAGGCATGGAGACTTGTTTCTGCAAACATTTGTGAAAGAATGGGCCGCTTTCAGTGATTTCCAGCGTGGATCTGTCATAGGATGCCACCTGTGCAACAAATCCGGTGCTGAAATGTCCTCGCTCCTAATTATTCCAAAGTCAACTTTAGGCTTTATTATAAGAAAATAGAAATTTGGGAACAACAGCAACTCAGCCACCAAGCGGTAGGCCACGTAAACTGACAGAGAGTGGTCAGCGGAGGCTGAAAGTGCATAGTCAGTAGCTACAAACTTCATCCGATCTTCCATTTAGCCCACGTACAGTACGCAGAGAGCTTCATGGAATGGGTTTCCATGGCCGAGCAGCTGGATCTAAGCCATACATCATCCAAGTCCTGTCATGTTTTTGTTTGGCCATGTGTTGTTTTTTTTGGACACTCAGTTCCTGCTTTTTCACTCTTGTTTTGTCACCGTAGCAACCATTAGTTTCACCTGTGTCTCATTTGGAGTCCGCACCTGTTTTCACTAATCACGTCTATTATTTAAACCGAAAGTTTACCTCCACTCTGCTTCATGCCATGTTTTACGGTTTCGTGCTTAGTTCACGCTGCTTAGTTCATAGTCCATGCTGCCCTGTTCACTCAATCTTAAGTAACTTTTTGTTTATTAATGCCACAGTTTTGTTTTTGTTCCATAGTTCTGCCTTTGTGCTAGCTTTTTTTTTTTTATAAGCCAAGTTTTGTACTTCCGCCCTTGTGCGCGCCTTTTGTTTATTCCTTTTATTAGTGTTAAAATAAAGATGTCATTACCTTCACGCCTTGCCCGCTCCAACTTTCCTTTGCATTCCGGAAAGAAAAAAAAACGTAAAGTCCACTTTTTGACTAGTCCACTGAACTCTAGACTAGTGGAGACAAATTCTCTGCAGTGTTGAATCACGCTTTTCCACCTGGCAACCGAATGGACCGGTCTAGGTTTGGAAGTTGCCAGGAGAACGGTACATTTCGGACTGTTTTGTGGAGGAGTAAATATGGTGTGGGGTTGTTATTTCAGGAGTTGGGCTTGGCCCCTTAGTTCCGGTGAAAGGAACTTGGAATGCTCCAGGATACCAAAACATTTTGGACAATTCCATGCTCCCAACCTTGTGGGGAACAGTTTAAAGCGGGCCCCTTCCTCTTCTAACATGACTGTGAACCAGTGCACAAAGCAAAATCCATAAAGATATGGATGACACAGTCAGGTGTGAGTGAACTTGACTGGCCTGCACAGAGTCCTGACCTGAACTCGATAAAACACATTTTGGAAGAATGGTCAAAAATTCCTATAAACACACATTTCGCAACCTTGTGGACAGCCTTCCCAGAATAGTTGAAGGTGGACGGACATTATATTGAACCCTATGGGTTAGCAATGGGATGGCACTTCAAGTTTAAATGTGAGGCAAAGCAGGTGCCCAAATACTTTTGGCAATATAATGTATGTCTGTGGTTCCTTTTTATTTAATTTATGTATTTTTATTTTTAATTCAATTATTTAATCATTATTATTATAACATATACATTTTTTTTATATTTTAATTGTTGGGTGAGGGCAGCATTTGATGTATTTTAGACTATTCCTGTCCACTGTTTGTGTCTAAAAGAAAAACCCCACAACTGTTGTAAACAAAGTTCACAGACATAAAAACAGAACAAGGTGGCATTCCTGAAGCAGAGAGTCAACATCTACAAAAATGAGGTTTAAACAAAACAAATCGCAGACATCTAAAGACACGAGCAGAGCAACATAGAGTTATGAGGGGGGAACCAAACATCTGGTTTTACTCGCTAGCGTTAGCTCATAGCTAAAGACTGGCATAACTTTGTTTTTCCAAGCATGGGAATGAAGAAAGTGCGTGTGAAAGGACAGTGCTGGGAGGAAGAAGTGGATGGTGTTGAATTCAAAAAAAGAAACCATCGAAAACTTGACTGAGCGTGTCTCCAACTACTGAAGCAGAACCAGTCTAATGCCAGAAAAGGATATTAAAATTAATATATTTCAACGACAGACCTTTATCCATGAAAATATGAGAAAGCTGCTGATGGTGTGTTTGACGGAGAAGCAACTAGCAGGAAATACTGCAGAAGTGTCTCCAACTACTGAAGCAGAACCAGTCTAACTAACGCCAGCCAAGGATATTAAAATTAATATATTTAAACGGCAGACCTTTATCCATGAAAATATGAGAAAGCTGCTGATGGTGTGTTTGACGGAAAAGCAGCTGACAGGAGATACTGTAGAAGTGTCTTCAACTACTGCTAACGCCAGCCAAGGGTATTAAAATAATATATTAAAACGGCAGACCTTTATCCATGAAAATATGCGAAAGCTGCTGATGGTGTGTTTGACGAAGAAGCAGCTGGCAGGAGATACTGTAAAAGTGTCTCCAACGACTGAAGCAGAACCAGTCTAACTAACGCCAGCCAAGGATATTAAGATAATATATTTAAACGGCAGACTTTTATCCATGAAAATATGGGAAAGCTGCTGATGGTGTGTTTGACGGCGAAGCAGCTGTCAGGACATACTGTAAAAGTGTCTTCAACTACTGCTAACGCCAGCCAAGGATATTAAAATAATATTCAAACGGCAGACCTTTATCCATGAAAATATGAGAAAGCTGCTGATGGTGTGTTTGACGGAGAAGCGGCTGGCAAGAGATACTGTAGAAGTGTCTCCAACTACTGAAGCAGAACCAGTCTAATGCCAGAAAAGGATATTAAAATAATATATTTAAACGTCAGACTTTTATCCATGAAAATATGGGAAAGCTGCTGATGGTGTGTTTGACGAAGAAGCAGCTGGTAGGAGATACTGTAGAAGTGTCTTCAACTACTGCTAACGCCAGCCAAGGATATTAAAACAATATTCAAACGGCAGACCTTTATCCATGAAAATATGGGAAAGCTGCTGATGGTGTGTTTGACGGAGAAGCAGCTGTCAGGACATACTGTAGAAGTGTCTTCAACTACTGCTAACGCCAGCCAAGGATATTAAAACAATATTCAAACGGCAGACCTTTATCAATGAAAATATGAGAAAGCTGCTGATGGTGTGTTTGACGGAGAAGCAGCTGTCAGGACATACTGTAGAAGTGTCTTCAACTACTGCTAACGCCAGCCAAGGATATTAAAACAATATTCAAACGGCAGACCTTTATCAATGAAAATATGAGAAAGCTGCTGATGGTGTGTTTGACGGAGAAGCAGCTGTCAGGACATACTGTAAAAGTGTCTCCAACTACTGAATCAAAACCAGTCTAACTAACGCCAGCCAAGGATATTAAAATAATATATTTAAACGGCAGACCTTTATCCATGAAAATATGGGAAAGCTGCTGATGGTGTGTTTGACGAAGAAGCAGCTGGCAGGAGATACTGTAAAAGTGTCTCCAACGACTGAAGCAGAACCAGTCTAACTAACGCCAGCCAAGGATATTAAAATAATATATTTAAACGGCAGACTTTTATCCATGAAAATATGGGAACGCTGCGGATGGTGTGTTTGACGGAAAAGCAGCTTGCAGGAAATACTGTAAAAGTCTTCTCTTCAAAGTAATTCCTGCACATTACTTCATAAAACTACTGGTGTTGTTGGTATATTCTGTTGCATTTTTATACAATATTAATTGTTTTAAAATGTGTTTTTTTTACAGAAATTAAACATGCTAAAATCGTGCTCTTTTTGGGGGCGGGGGTTGATTTGAGATACACGTGTTTTGAGTTAAGAGCTCTGTTAAAGAACCAATTAAGCTGGTAAGTTGCGGTACTATTGAAATTGTAACCTCTTTCGTAACGACAACCACAATATTAAATATAATGAATTGATATATTTTCAAAGAAAAAAAGAGAGTGTTTGATATTACTCTTGTATTGTGCAGAGTTAGAAAAGAAAGCCCGGACAATAACAATAAAATATGAGGCCACCAACTGTGATTTTACGCAACTTTTATGCAAATAAACAAATTAAAAGGCCTTTGTTTTGCATGGATAAGGAACATTAAGTGTCAGAGAGGTGTAGTTTACAGGCATTAAAAAAAAATCCACATGTTTCTTTATTCCTGATCATAACTCATGTTTGATATTGCACATTTATGTCCTAGAATACACTGCGTATCAAATTTGATCAGTTTTCAACAAAACTAAATGTTGGACGGTTGTGTTTACGATATGCAGGCAAACGACAACTTTCAAACATACCGGCTTAGCTACGGCACCTGGCAGCCATCTTGGTAGAGACGATCACAGCCCCTCCCTCACGAATGTTGGTGCGTGCGCAACAGCAGCAGACGGTACGGGGAAAAAACAGGGGGAAAAAATACGTCTCCTTCACTGTGTCAGCGCACGTCGGCCATCTTTGAAATGGTTTTCACCGCAGCGGTTCTTTGAAGGTTCATAAAATCAAAACCGTAGCAGTAATTAAAACTCTTTCATCAAATTTGAATCAGAAGCGTTCAATCTCTGTCCTGTGGTAGTTTGAAGCCGACACGACAAACGCGCTCAGAGGAGATAATGTTTAAAAAAAGGTGACCGTTTTTTTTCAACATTTTTGTTTTGAAGGGGGAATTGAAAATTTCCTGTTGATTTTTGCTGGGGGTTGTCAGAATATGAAATGTAGGTCTAAGTGAGACCTACATAAAGGTTTTTGTTTCATGTCTCTAAGACATTCCTACTGGAAGTTACAGGCAGTTTTGTATGTGTTTTCTTCCTAGGAGCAGTTTTGTCTGTGTTTTATTCCTAGGGGGCACTAGAGCGCAATTTTGAGTTTTGGGGTTAGGTTTTTTTGAATAGATCGCAATTTTCGCCAGTCCTGATGTGTGTTTCCAGTTTGGTGAGTTTTAAAGCATGTTAAGGGGGTCAAATTACAGCTCAAAGAGGCAAAGGTGAGTGTTTTTACAAAACTTTTGTTTTGAAGGGGGTATTGCGAACTTCCTGTTGATTTTTGCTGAAGGATGTGAGTGTATAAAATGTAGGTCTAAGTGAGACCTACATAGAGGTTTTTGTTTCATGTTGTCTGTGTTTTCTTCCTAGGGAGCGCTGGAACGCAATTTTTTTGTTTTGGGGTTAGGTTTTTTGATTAAATCGCAATGTTCGCCAGTCCTGATGTGTGTGTTTCAAATTTGGTGAGTTTTGAAGCATGTTAAGGGGTCAAAATACAGCTCAAAGCTGTGGAATAATAATAAAGAAAGAAAGAAAGAAAGAAAAAATAAAACGCTAGAAATTCAATAGGGTGCTCTGTCCCAAAGGGACATTCGGTCCCTAAAAATAAATAAAAATAAACACACTAACCACAACGAGTGAGAAAACACAGCAAGTAGCACGATAGAAAAAAAGAAAACTGCTAAAACTCCTGAAGAGCACTTTGGAGAACAATTAGGAAACATTCCAGGAGCTGAAGTGATGGATGGATTGAAAGTGGGAGAAATTAACGCCGTCTGCGGTGGGCTCCCAACACATTCCTCCACCTTTTTTTTTTTTTTAACATCTTTCCTTGCAAGCATGTGTCCATGGAAAAGAGCGCAGGTCGGGAGTTTCCGGGAAAAGACGCGAGCTGGCAGCGGGACGTGAATGAATGACTCTTTCTGATTGTGCTTCTCAAGGAAAAAAATAAAAAAGAGGGGAGCGAGGACTCACATCGCACCAAATTTTGGGATATTCTATTTTACACCTCATTCATTCAATAACGGCGTCAGTGTTTCCCCGAGAAAATGTTAGTTAAGGGGGTGTCTCTCCAGGGGGAAGGGGTTGGGTGGGTGTAAGGAACGGTGTAATTTTCCCTGTCGACACCATCACGTCTCCATCTAACCACAACCTGGGGGCGGTCATAGACTACAGACTGTGGTGAAGTAGGCCGGCTTCGTCGCGTGAAAAAGCCGACAATTTCTGGTTGTGTTTTCCGCTCCGTATGCTGAGTGGCAATATGTAATATATATCTCGATATGTTTTCCGTAAAGTAAAAACAAAACACAAAACAGTCCTAGTTAACTGAGATATGAAGCATGTCATTATTTGGTCTTAGTAAGTCAATATTTACTAAGTCAAAAATATAGACAATTTTTTTTTTTTTTTCTATTTATAGATTTTTTTTTTGTCCTGTAAATCAAGCATGAGTTGAGCAGATGTCAGCATGTGGCCCCACTTTTAACTCTTTTTCAAACGCTTATTGCAAACGCTTACTTACAGTGAGTCATTAATTTGACTTAGTCATTATTTTGACTTAGCAAATAGTTTTTAATCATATTTGTTTTTATATTGTTTTTATATTTATTTAAAAATAAAAATAAAAATAAAAATATGAGGCCACCAACTGTGATTTTACGCAACTTTTATGCAAATAAACAAATTAAAGGCCTTTGTTTTGCATGGATAAGGAACATTAAGTGTCAGAGAGGTGTAGTTTACAGGCATTAAAAAAAAAATCCACATTTTTCTTTATTCCTGATCATAACTCATGTTTGATATTGCACATTTATGTCCTAGAATACACTGCGTATCAAATTTGATCAGTTTTCAACAAAACAAAATGTTGGACGGTTGTGTTTACGATATGCACGACAACTTTCAAACATACCGGCTTAGCTACGGCACCTGGCAGCCATCTTGGTAGAGACGATTACAGCCCCTCCCTCACGAATGTTGGTGCGTGCGCAACAGCAGCAGACGGTACGGGAAAAAAAGGGGGGAAAAAACGTCTCCCTCACTGTGTCAGCGCACGTCGGGCATCTTTGAAATGGTTTTCAGTGCAGCGGTTCTTTGAAAGTTCATAAAATCAAAAGTGTAGCAGTAATTAAAACTCTTTCATTAAATTTTAATCAGAAGGGTTCAATCCCTCTCCTGTGGTAGTTTGAAGCCGACACGACAAATGCGCTCAGAGAAGATAATGTTTGAATAAAGATGACTGTTTTTTACAAAACTTTTGTTTTGAAGTGGGAATTGCAAACTTCCTGTTGATTTGTTTTTGTATTGTTTTTATTGGTTTTATATTTATTTATTTTTTGGTTTTATTCAGTCATTGGTGGAGCATAATATGTATATATATATATATAAATATATTTTTTATTTTATTTTATTTATTTTTTTTATTTATTTTTTTTACAATTGTTTTTAACATGGCTGTGCAACACTTTGGAAACGTTATTGTTGTTTAAATGTGCTATATAAATAAAGTGGATTGATTGAAATACTGACTTACTAAGACCAAATAATGACCAAATATTTACTAGATGACTTAGTAAATATTGACTTCTTTTTTTTTTTTTTTTTTTGGTTTCTTTGTCATGAAAAAGGGACGTTTTTGTCATGAAAAAGGGAGGTTTTTGTGGTTGGTGCAATAATTGTAAGTGTATATTGTGTTTTTTATGTTGATTTAATAAATAAAAAAAAATATTTATTTATTTTTTTTTTTTTTTTAAATGAAAATTTATAAAAAATTGTTCTGCGGCCCGTTCGTTGGGGACCACTGATTTACAGCACAAAAAAATATATTTATAAATAATAAAAAATGTTTTTTAAATTTTTTTTAAGACTTTAATTTAGGCCAGGCCTTTGCAATTATTTTTACCCGGGGGGCCAGATTTTGATAAAAAAAAATGTGTCTGGGGGCCGGTATATCTATTTATTTTTTCCGTAAAGTAAAAAAAAAAACAAAAAAAACCACTCCTAGTTACCTGAGATACTAAGTATGTCATTATTTCGACTTGGTAAATATTGACTTACTAAGTCAAAATAATGAATATGTCAAATTAATGACTTACTGTAAGTAAGCGTTTGCGTTAAGCGTTTGGAAAAAAAAGTTAAAAGTGGGGCCACATGCTGACATATGCTCAACTCATCATGCTTAATTGACAGGACAAAAAAATCTATATATGAATTTAAAAAAATATATATATATATATATGTATATATATATATATATATATATTTTTAAGACTTTGATTCAGGCCGGGCCTGGGCAATTATTTTACTCGGGGGGGCCAGATTTTGATAAAAAAATGTGTCTGGGGGCCGGTATATCTATTTATTTTTTCCGTAAAGTAAAAAACAACAACAACAAAAAACAGTCCTAGTTACCTGAGATACTAAGTATGTCTGGTCTTAGTAAGTCAATATTTACTAAGTCAAAATAATGACTATGTCAAATTAATGACTTACTGTAAGTAAGCGTTTGCGTTAAGCGTTTGGAAAAATAAGTTAAAAGTGGGGCCACATGCTGACATATGCTCAACTCGGTATGCTTAATTGACAGGACAAAAAAAATCTATTTCTGAATTAAAAAAAAAAAGATATATATATATATATATTTTTTTTGTTTTGTTTTGTTTTAAGACTTTGATTTAGGCCAGACCTGGGCAATTATTTTACTCGGGGGGCCAGATTTAGATACAAAGGTGTGTCTGGTGGCCGGTATATCATTATTTTGACTTAGTAAATATTGACTTACTAAGACCAAATAATGACTATGTCAAATTAATGACTTACTGTAAGTAAGCGTTTGCGTTAAGTGTTTGGAAAAAAAAGTTAAAAGTGGGGCCACATGCTGACATATGCTCAACTCAATATGCTTAATTGACAGGACAAAAAAATCTATATATAAATAAATTTAAAAAAAAAATATATATATATATATATATACATATATATATATATATTTTTTTTTTTTTTCTTTTTTAAGACTTTAGTTTAGGCCAGGCCTGGGCAATTATTTTACTCGGGGGGGCCAGATTTAGATTAAAAAAAAAAAGTGTCTGGTGGCCGGTATATCTATTTTTAGGAACACTAATACAAAACAACAATAATGATTGAAAAGCTAAAAACGTTATGACAGACCGCCTTAGAAAAAGGAAGGGAAATTGAACATTTTTTTTTACTGAATGAGACACCCAGAATGTACATAAAAATACAGAATGTGGGATTTACAATATTAACTATGAATGATAAAACACTGAATATTGACAACATATTTTACAATCACCTGAAACGCAACCAAAATTCAACAAACATAGTGAAAGTAACCCACCTATAATCTGAGATACCTCATAGTGACCATAGTAAGTTATTAGATCAGTGGTCCCCAACCACCGGGCCGTGGCCCGATTGGTACCGGGCCGCAGAATAATTTTTTATTCATTTTTATTTAAAAAAATAAATAAAAATAAAAAATAATTTAGAAAAAATATATATATTTTTTTATAAATCAACATAAAAAACACAATATACACTTACAATTAGTGCACCAACCACAAAAACCTCCCTTTTTCATGACAAAAACGTCCCTTTTTCATGACAAAGAAAAAAAAATAAATAAATAAAAAAAGACTTTATGACCCTCTGAATCGCCTATTTGTCTGCTTCAGTGCAGCTGGCGTACCACACTGTTATGCAGTGCGTCAGCAGGCTCTAGACAGCCGAGCGATAGAAGGTCACCATCAGCTGCCTCTCCAGTCTGTTCTTCCTCAGCACCCTCAGGAAGTGAAGTCTCCGCGGGGACCTTCCGGATGACCACAATTGTATTTTGGGTCCAGGACAGGTCAGCAAGTATGAGGGTGCAGACTGGAGAGCGAGACACGGAGAGCGAGCAGGAGACGGAGACGGGAGACGCCGCGGAAGAGCGACCCGACCGCAGACAAGGTTTATTTGGGAAAAATAAAGCAAGTCAAACCTGCTCAAAAAATGTCTTTCCTTGGTGGCCCATGGAACCCGAGCGACGACAGCTACACTTTCCATCTCAAAGATCTAACAAAAATATTTGAGAATGTCCGGCGGGGCAGATTGAAAAGCTCAACAGGCAGCATGTGGCCTTAATTTGGCCAGGTCCGGTTTAGGCGGTGGCTCTTTGTTGTTAAGGCGGCCGCCTTAACGACCTAGTTTAATATATATTTTTTTTTGGTGCAAAGTAACAAAAGAACAAAATGGTTGCACGTAAAAGGTTGAAAACATCCCCTTTAAGTGTGCAAACAAGTTGGAATAGTGGTGTTAGCACCTAATGGGAGACATGTGACCTGACTGCTCCACCAATCAGTATAGAGCGCTAAAGGAGGTGATCCCTGGTCGCCACGGCAACCACAGAGATGGTTTTCACCGTTGTTTATTCTGAAACTGTTAGTTTAAGATTTAAGGTCCTATTGTGCCAGTAAAGAACATGCTATTCTTAACGTGTCTTGTATCTTACTGGATTAACTTTTTGGGAAAAAGTAACACTTCATCTTTTTAAAGCATGCCTGTGGCTGCACGCTATGCAGAACGTGTGTGTGTGTGTGTGTGTGTGTGTGTGTGTGTGTGTGTGTGTGTGTGTGTGTGTGTGTGTGTGTGTGTCCTTGGATTTCTGCCCTTCTTGGAACATCAACGAGGAAAAGAAGTACCTTCCATATGAGGAGGTGTGAACAAGTTAGGACATAAATCATGGTCCCAATACGGAAAACCATTGCATCTAATAGAGAATGTCTCATTAGCACCCCTGGTGGTGAAATCTATCAAAATTAAAGTGGTCCCAAAATGGAGGGATTTTTCAAATTGACTGTGTGACGGTTTTAAAAGTGCTCCAACTCTGTTCAACATATGAAATAACAAGTGTTGTTAAGTAATTGAAATGCGCCCCCTTTGGCCAAAATGTATAAAATAAATATGTATATAGAGACATACTGTAATAACTTGATGTAAATAATGAAGATTAAAAACCAATTACAAACCCCCCAAAAAAATCTAAAAAATTTTTCTCACAATGCGTCAACTTTTTTCTTAGAAAATTGGGAACAATTTCTCATATTCTTTCTGTTTCTGTAATATTGCGATATTTTCTTTTAAAATGATTACTCTATTATGCAAAATGGTGACATTCGTCACATGAAATTCTGACTTTTATCACCAAATTGCCAATGGTTTTGTTGTTCTTGTAAAATGGTGAAATTTTTGGAGTAAAATGATGACTTTTGTCGTAATTTTGCCAAGTGAAATTCTGATTATCCTTATAATATTGCCAACATTTTTATGTTTTCTTATAAAAATGTGACTGTTGTCGAGTAAAATTACAACTCGTCTCATAAAATTGCCAAAATGTTACGCTTTCCTTGTAAAATTGCGACTGTTGTCGAGTAAAATTCCAACTTTTATCATAATATTGCACAAATGTTCAGTTTTCCTTGTAAGATTTTGACTTGGGTTGAGTAAAATTACGACTTTTTTCTTGTAAAAAATTTTAAACTTTTTCTCGTGTTCTTTTTCACAACAAGCTTTTTTTAACATTTGCACAGTTTTTATATATTAATAATGTTTTAAATACTAATCTTTATATATCTAGAAAGGGTGGTCCTAAAGAGGTCCGCATTATTCGGAGGTCTCAAGAAGGTAATAAATACAAAAGTGTGTGTGTGTGTGTGTGTGTGTGTCCTTGGATTTCTGCCCTTCTTGGAACATCAACAAGGAAAAGTAGCTTCCATATGAGGAGGTGTGAACAAGTTAGGACATAAATCATGGTCCTAACACGGAAAACCATTGCATCTAATAGAGAATGTCTCATTAGCCCCCCTGGTGGTGAAATCTATCAAAATTAAAGTGGTCCCAAAATGGAGGGTTTTTTCAAATTGACTGTGTGTCTGTTTTAAAAGTGCTCCAATTCTGCTCAACATATGAAATAACATGTGTGGTTAAGTAATTGAAATGCGCCCCCTTTGGCCAAAATGTATAAAATAAATATGTATATAGAGACATACTGTAATAACTTGATGTAAATAATGAAGATTAAAAACCAATTACAAACCAAAAAAAAAAATCTAAAAACTTTTTCTCACAATGCGTCAACTTTTTTCTTATAAAATTGGGAACAATTTCTCATATTCTTTCTGTTTCTGTAATATTGCGATATTTTCTTTTAAAATGATTACTCTATTATGCAAAATGGTGACATTTGTCACATGAAATTCTGACTTTTATCACCAAATTGCGAATGGTTTTGTTGTTCTTGTAAAATAGTGACATTTTTGGAGTAAAATGATGACTTTTGTCGTAATTTTGCCAAGTGAAATTCTGATTATCCTTATAATATTGCCAACATTTTTATGTTTTCTTATAAAAATGTGACTGTTGTCGAGTAAAATTACAACTCGTCTCATAAAATTGCCAAAATGTTACGCTTTCCTTGTAAAATTGCGACTGTTGTCGAGTAAAATTCCAACTTTTATCATAATATTGCACAAATGTTCAGTTTTCCTTGTAAGATTTTGACTTGGGTTGAGTAAAATTACGACTTTTTCTTGTAAAAAATTTTAAACTTTCTCGTGTTCTTTTTCACAACGAGCTTTTTTTAACATTTGCACAGTTTTTATATATTAATAATGTTTTAAATACTAATCTTTATATATCTAGAAAGGGTGGTCCTAAAGAGGTCCGCATTATTCGGAGGTCTCAAGAAGGTAATAAATACAAAAGTGTGTGTGTGTGTGTGTGTCCTTGGATTTCTGCCCTTCTTGGAACATCAACAAGGAAAAGTAGCTTCCATATGAGGAGGTGTGAACAAGTTAGGACATAAATCATGGTCCTAACACGGAAAACCATTGCATCTAATAGAGAATGTCTCATTAGCACCCCTGGTGGTGAAATCTATCAAAATTAAAGTGGTCCCAAAATGGAGGGATTTTTCAATTTGACTGTGTGACGGTTTTAAAAGTGCTCCAATTCTGCTCAACATATGAAATAACATGTGTGGTTAAGTAATTGAAATGCGCCCCCTTTGGCCAAAATGTATAAAATAAATATGTATATAGAGACATACTGTAATAACTTGATGTAAATAATGAAGATTAAAAACCAATTACAAACCCAAAAAAAAATCTAAAAAATTTTTCTCACAATGCGTCAACTTTTTTCTTAAAAAATTGGGAACAATTTCTCATATTCTTTCTGTTTCTGTAATATTGCGATATTTTCTTTTAAAATGATTACTCTATTATGCAAAATGGTGACATTTGTCACATGAAATTCTGACTTTTATCACCAAATTGCCAATGGTTTTGTTGTTCTTGTAAAATAGTGAAATTTTTGGAGTAAAATGATGACTTTTGTCGTAATTTTGCCAAGTGAAATTCTGATTATCCTTATAATATTGCCAACATTTTTATGTTTTCTTATAAAAATGTGACTGTTGTCGAGTAAAATTACAACTCGTCTCATAAAATTGCCAAAATGTTACGCTTTCCTTGTAAAATTGCGACTGTTGTCGAGTAAAATTCCAACTTTTATCATAATATTGCACAAATGTTCAGTTTTCCTTGTAAGATTTTGACTTGGGTTGAGTAAAATTACGACTTTTTTCTTGTAAAAAATTTTAAACTTTTTCTCGTGTTCTTTTTCACAACAAGCTTTTTTAAACATTTGCACAGTTTTTATATATTAATATATTAATAATGTTTTAAATACTAATCTTTATATATCTAGAAAGGGTGGTCCTAAAGAGGTCCGCATTATTCGGAGGTCTCAAGAAGGTAATAAATACAAAAGTGTGTGTGTGTGTGTGTGTGTGTCCTTGGATTTCTGCCCTTCTTGGAACATCAACAAGGAAAAGTAGCTTCCATATGAGGAGGTGTGAACAAGTTAGGACATAAATCATGGTCCTAACACGGAAAACCATTGCATCTAATAGAGAATGTCTCATTAGCCCCCCTGGTGGTGAAATCTATCAAAATTAAAGTGGTCCCAAAATGGAGGGTTTTTTCAAATTGACTGTGTGTCTGTTTTAAAAGTGCTCCAATTCTGCTCAACATATGAAATAACATGTGTGGTTAAGTAATTGAAATGCGCACCCTGTGGCCAAATTTAATAATCCATCCATCCATCTTCTTCCGCTTATCCGAGATCGGGTCGCGTATATGTAGAGACATACTAAAATAACGAAGTAAATAATGAAGATTAAAAACCAATTACAAACAAAAAACATTTTTTAAATTATGAACTTAAAGAGTCTTTTTCTCATAAAATTGGAAACAACTTCTCATATTCTGTTTCTTTAGTATTAAAATCTTTTCTCGTAAACTTATTACTTTTTCATTCTAAATTATTACTCTATAATGCAAAATGGTGACAATTTTTGCATAAAATTCTGACTTGTCGCAATAATGGCAAATTTTTAGAGTAAAATAATGACTTTTGTCAAAATTTTGCCAAGTGAAATTCAGATTATTATTATAATATTGCCAATTTTTTTTTAGTTTTCCTACAAAATTGTGACTTTTGTCACGTAAAATTGACTATTTTCATAAAACTGCCAAAATTTTAAGCTTTTTGAGTAAAATTTCAGCTTTCAATAATGCAAAATGGTGACAGTTGTCGTATAAAATTCTGACTTATCACAATAATGCCAAATTTCTGGAGTAAAATGATGACTTTCGTCATAATTTTGCCAAGTGAAATTCCGATTTGTATTATCATATTGCCAAATTGTTTTTGTTTTCTTACAAAATTGTGACTTTTGTCACATAAAATTATGGCTATTTTCATAAACCTGCCAAAATGTTAAGCTTTTTGAATAAAATTTCAGCTTTCAATAATGCAAAATGGTGACAATTGTCGTATAAAATTCTGACTTATCAAAATAATGCCCAATTTTTGGAGTAATATGACGTTTGTCATAATTTTGCCAAGTGAAATTCCGATTATTATTATAATATTGCCAATTTTTTTTCGTTTTCTTACAAAATTGTGACTTTTGTCACATAAAATGATGACTATTTTGACAAAACTGCCAAAATTTTAAGCTTTTTGAGTAAAATTTCAGCTTTCAATAATGCAAAATGGTGACAATTGTCGTATAAAATTCTGACTTATCAAAATAATGCCAAATTTTTGGAGTAATATGACGTTTATCATAATTTTGCCAAGTGAAATTCCGATTATTATTATAATATTGCCAATTTTTTTTAGTTTTCTTACAAAATTGTGACTTTTGTCACGTAAAATGGCTATTGTCATAAAACTGCCAAAATGTTAACCTTTTTGAGTAAAATTTCAGCTTTCAATAATGTAAAATGGTGACAATTGTCGTATAAAATTCTGACTTATCAAAATAATGCTAAATTTTTGGAGTAATATGACGTTTGTCATAATTTTGCCAAGTGAAATTCCGATTATTATTATAATATTGCCAATTTTTTTTTGTTTTCTTATAAAATTGTGATTTTTGTCACGTAAAATTATGACTATTTTCATAAAACTGCCAAAATGTTAAGCTTTTTGAGTAAAATTTCAGCTTTCCATAATGCAAAATGGTGACAATTGTCGTATAAAATTCTGACTTATCACAATAATGCCAAATTTTTGGAGTAAAATTATGACTATTGTCATAATTTTACCAAGTGAAATTCAGATTATTATAATATTGCCAATTTTTTTTTAGTTCTTTTGCAAAATTTTGATTTTTGTCACGTAAAATTATGACTATTTTCATAAAACTGCCAAAATGTTAACCTTTTTGAGTAAAATTTCAGCTTTCAATAATGCAAAATGGTGACAATTGTCGTATAAAATTCTGACTTATCACAATAATGCCAAATTTTTGGAGTAAAATGATGACTTTTGTCATAATTTTACCAAGTGAAATTCCGATTATTATAATATTGCCAATTTTTTTTTAGTTTTCTTACAAAATTTTGATTTTTGTCACGTAAAATTGACTATTTTCATAAAACTGCCAAAATTTTAAGCTTTTTGAGTAAAATTCCAGCTTTTATCATAATATCGCACTAATGTTCAGTTTTCCTTGTAACATTTTGACTTGCGTTGAGTAAAATTACGACTTTCATTATGAAACTGCAAAAAGTTTTTCTTGCAAAAAATGGTGACCTTTTTCCCATGAAATTCCAACACATTTTTCACAACAAGCTTTTTTATATTTGCATAGTTTATGTATATATTATACAAATCTTTATATATCTACAAAGAGTGGTCCTAAAGATGTAGGCATTATTCTGAGGTCTGTAGAAGGTAACAAATACAAGAACATGTGTGTGTGTGTGTGTGTGTGTGTGTACTGTGAGCTGTTTACACACAAGGTGAACCCAGTGCTCCTCCTTTCTCAGCGAGCCAGACGAGAGAAGGATACAAACTGAATGGTCACCTCATGTTTGGTAAATGTGACCGAGCTGCTGCAGCTGTTCAACAGCAGACAAGAAAAAAGGAGGTAAAAATCCTCCCAATTGGGACTTTTAAGTATAATCTGAGGCTTGAAAAGCGGGCGTGGGCGCATGGAAACAAGGTGGTCCCCCATCAACACAACCACTGTGGAGAATTGACTTGAGAGTTGTCCCCATACCAAAATGTTGGTACCGGTTCCAAAATGTAATTGGATACTTTTCAGTACTTTTCTAAATAAAGGGGACCACGAAAAAATGGCATTATTGGCTTTATTTTGGTTCATTTTTTTGTTTGCATATGTAGTGTCATCTACAACGATACAAAGAATTGCGATTGCGACCTCTAGTGGACACATTTAGAACAACAGCTTCTTTCGTTAAAACATTTTTGGCTCATTTTTATACTTAGCACATACTTGCCAACCTACAAAATAAGAGCACAAAAGCAAGAATGCACATAAATTCAACCACCCACAACCAAACAGTCCACCCTGAAGCCACATGAGACAATGCTAGTCCTCTAAAGCAGGGTTTTTCAACCACTGTGCCGCGGAACACCAGACAGTCTGGTGTGCCGTGGTAGATTATCTAGTTCCACCTATTTGGGTTGAAAATATTTTTTTGCAAACCAGTAATTATAGTCTGCAAATGATGTCGGTGCTGTTTAGAGCTCGGCAGAGTAACCGTGTAATACTCTTCCACATCAGTAGGTGGCAGCCGGTAACTAATAGCTTTGTAGACGTCGGAAACAGCGGGAGGCAGTGTGCAGGTAAAAAGGTATCTAACGCTTAAACTAAAAATAAACAAAAGGTGAGTGCCCCTAAGAAAAGGCATTGAAGCTTAGGGAAGGCTATGCAGAATAAAACAAACTTAACTGGCTTCAAAGTAAACAAAAACAGAATGCTGGACGACAGCAAAGACTTACTCTGGAGCAGCAGACGGCGTCCACAAAGTCAATCAATCAATCAATCAATGTTTATTTATATAGCCCCAAATCACAAATGTCTCAAAGGACTGTACAAATCATTACGACTACAACATCCTCGGAAGAACCCACAAAAGGGCAAGGAAAATTCACATCCAGTGGGACGCCAGTGACAATGCTGACTATGAGAAACCTTGGAGAGGACCTCAGATGTGGGCAACCCCCCCCCCCTCCTCTAGGGGACCGAAAGCAATGGATGTCGAGCGGGTCTAACATGATACTGTGAAAGTTCAATCCATAGTGGCTCCAACAACAGCCGCGAGAGTTCAGTTCAAAGCGGATCCAAGACAGCAGCGAGAGTCCCGTCCACAGGAAACCATCTCAAGCGGAGGCGGATCAGCAGCGTAGAGATGTCCCCAACCGATACAGGCGAGCGGTCCATCCTGGGTCAGTACATCCAAACATGACAATCAACAATGTCCCCACAAAGAAGGGTAAAAGCAACTGAAATATTCTTGATTGCTAAAACAAAGTAGATGCGGGAAATATCGCATGAAACTGCTACAGGAAAACACCAAAAAAAAAAGAGAAAAAACCACAAAAATAGGAGCGCAAGACAAGAACTAAAAGACTACACACAGGAAAACAGCAATAAACTCCAAATAAGTCAGGGTGTGATGTGACAGGTGGTGACAGTACACCTACTTTGAGACAAGAGCTATAGAGATGCATGCTTGGTTATGCTTTAAAGTCACATCCAACAACTTTTTACTGTCAACTGAGTTTTGTTTTTTAATGATTTCTGCTGGTGGTGTGCCTCCGCATTTTTTCAATGCAAAAAATGTGCCTGGGCTCAAAAAAGTTTGCAAAACACTGCTCCAAAGGAGCACTAGCCATTCTCATGAGGCATTAGAGATAGGTGGAGTTAATAGGAATGATTTCAGTTGGAGAATGAATAGAAAATCCTGAGGCTCTCATCAAGCCGGTTCCGGATCTTTGGTCCCCTGCCTAAAACAGGGAGGATAGAGATGCACTTTATTTTACACCTGTTGGGACTGCATTCCACATTGATATGGCGTAGAAGGAGAATGAGCTCCCTCTGGTGTTGTGGTTACGGTAATGTAATCAAAGGCGATGGCTGTTTACGACCCCCGCCCCTTAGAAACATGCTGTTGCCATGTAATCAGGGAAAGTCCGAATAAAAGTGTCACACCTATGGATCACGTTTTGTTTTGTCATGTAATGTTTTTGATTGAGGACATTCAGTCACGTTTTGCACTTCCTGGTTTTGTTTGCTACCATGCCAACCAGAGGTGGGTAGAGTAGCCAGAAATTGTACTCAAGTAAGAGTACTGTTACTTTCGAGATTTATTACTCAAGTAAAAGTAAGAAGTAGTCACCCAAATATTTGAGTAAAAGTAAAAAGTATGATGGGAAAAAACTACTCAAGTACTGAGTAACGGATGAGTAACCTGTTTGTTTAATGATTACGGCAACAAATAATGCACAAAAACATAAAAATAGCAATGAGCAAATTCAGAGCCAGGAATATCTCTTAAGCAACTAAAACAATATTATATATTAAATAATAATACATTAAAATAAAATAAAAATTAAGGCACATTGAGCCACAATAACTTAACAGCACCATAGGCTCAGTAGGCATTCATTGATTGATTGACTGAAACTTTTATTAGTAGATTGCACAGTACAGTACATATTCCGTACAATTGACCACTAAATGGTAACACCCCAATAAGTTTTTCAACGTTTATCAATTACTTAATAAATGACCAAGTCGAGGTGATCTACCTCATATATACATACACACACATACAGTATATATATATACATACATTTATATATACAGTATATAATTTATATTTATTTATTTTGCCGTTTTTGTTTCCATGTTAAAGGTGTTTTAATGAATATACATGCATGTTTAACATATAGATTCCTATCTTTAATGAAGACAAAAATATAAGTTGGTGTATTACCTGATTCTGATGACTTGCATTGATTGGAATCAGACAGTTTAGTGCTGATAACGTCCCGGTTTTCAAATGGAGGAGAAAAAAAGTTCCTCTTTTCCGTCTAATACCACATGAAAGTCGTTGGTTTTTGGCATCTTATTTGTCCAGCTTCCATATTCGTTTTTAAACACTTTACAAGAAATACATTGGCGGCAAACTCTGTATCTTGCTCGCTTGTTTGTGCTGGCTTTCGGAGACTCTTATTTTGTTAGCGCAGGCGCGATGGAGCGGCGCTTTTATTGTGAAGACAGGAACTGTGTGATCAGTCTTTAGGCTTTTGACGGGAAGTACGGTTGAAATAAAAAGTGTCTTTTTTCCTTTACACTTTTGATTGATTCATTGATGGATTGAAACTTTTATTAGTAGATTGCACAGTACAGTACATATTCCGTACAGTTGACCACTAAATGGTAACACCCCAATAAGTTTTTCAACATGTCGGGTTCTACGTGTGAGGGTCACGTGACCACCTGGCTCTGTTTGATTGGTCCAATGTCACCAGTGACTGCATGTGATTGGTGAAACGCAGGCATGCGTAGTTCCTACTTTGAATGCGTGTCTGACAAAATAAAAACAAACAAAGCGTGCATTAACAGATTGATTAAAAAAAAGTAGCGAGTAGCGACCTGATTGCAGATAAATGGAGCGGAGTAAAAGTAGCGTTCCTTCTCTATAAATATACTCAAGTAAAAGTAAAAGTATGTTGCATAAAAACTACTCTTAGAAGTACAATTTATCCCAAAAGTTACTCAAGTAGATGTAACGGAGTAAATGTAGCGCGTTACTACCCACCTCTGATGCCAACTCATTAGTTTTCACCTGTCACGTCCCTGTTCTCAGCCTCACACCTGTTTTCACGAATGATCAGAACTATTTAAGTCACTCTTTTTCTTGTCTTCGTCCTGGGATCCTCACATGCGCACGCACCCTACCCATGCTGTACCTCCTTCAAGTCCTTGTCCATAGTTCCATGCCGTGTACGTTTTTTTGTAGTTATGCCATTGTGCTAATTTTGTTTATAGTTTATTATATTCATGCCATCGTGCTGTTTCTGTTCATAGTTCATTGTTTTTGTTTCACGTTTGTACTATTTAGCCAAGTTTCTTCCTCCATTGTGAGCGCTTTTTGTTGTTTATTTGTTTATTAAATAAACAACCATGTACTCGCGTCCACGCCTCGCTCGTGTTGATCCTCATCTGCATCGAAGAAACAATCCACATCCAAGCCATGTGACAAAAAAAGAAGACGCGTACAATCTTTTGCCAGAGTTTGGTGAGACACTGTAGAAGGGTACAGTGTCCAAGCGTCTCTCCTCAATTGAGCCAAATTTAAAAGGCCTACTGAAATTATATTTTCTTATTTAAAACGGGGATAGCAGGTCCATTTTATGTGTCATGCTTGATCATTTCACGATATTGCCGTATTTTTGCTGAAAGGATTTAGTAGAGAACATCCACGATAAAGTTCGCAACTTTTGGTCGCTAATAAAAAAGCCTTGCCTGTACCGGAAGTAGCAGACGATGTGCGCGTGACGTCACGGGTTGTGGAGCTCCTCACATCCGCACATTGTTTATAATCATAGCCACCAGCAGCTAAAGCGATTCGGACCGAGAAAGCGACAATTTCCCCATTAATTCGTGGATGAGGAAAGTTAGAGTGAAGCACCGAAAAAAAAAAAGGCGACGGCTCCAGGTAATTAGACACATTTACTAGAATAATTCTGGAAAATCCCTTATCTGCTTATTGTTTTAATAGTGTTTTAGTGAGATTATAAAGTTATACCTGAAAGTCGGATGGCTGCGGTGAACCCCGGTGTCTCTGAGAGAAGCCAAGGAGCCAAGATCATAGCTGAATTTTTGAGCTGCAGGAGGAGGTCCCATAATCCACGGAAGTCTCCGGTAAGAGCCAACTTAATATCACAATTTTTCCCATTCAAAAACTTGCTGGTCGACGTGGAGATACATGTTCGCTTGACCGCTCTGTGTTAAAGCTTCACAACAAACAAAGAAACACCGGCTGTGTTTCGGTTGCTAAAGGCAACAATCAATCAATCAATCAATGTTTATTTATATAGCCCCAAATCACAAATGTCTCAAAGGACTGCACAAATCATTACGACTACAACATCCTCGGAAGAACCCACAAAAGGGCAAGGAAAACTCACACCCAGTGGGCAGGGAGAATTCACATCCAGTGGGACGCCAGTGACAATGCTGACTATGAGAAACCTTGGAGAGGACCTCAGATGTGGGCAACCCCCCCCCCCTCTAGGGGACCGAAAGCAATGGATGTCGAGCGGGTCTAACATGATACTGTGAAAGTTCAATCCATAGTGGCTCCAAGACAGCAGCGAGAGTCCCGTCCACAGGAAACCATCTCAAGCGGACCAGCAGCGTAGAGATGTCCCCAACCGATACAGGCGAGCGGTCCATCCTGGGTCTCGACTCTGGACAGCCAGTACTTCATCCATGGTTATTGGACCGGAGCCCCTCCACAGGGGAGGGGGGGACATAGGAGAAAGAAAAGAAGCGGCAGATCAACTGGTCTAAAAAGGAGGTCTATTTAAAGGCTAGAGTATACAGATGAGTTTTAAGTATTAACAGTATTCTTATTTGATGTCTCCATTATTAATTGAACAAATTGCAAAAGATTCAGCAACACAGATGTCCAAAATACTGTGTAATTATGGGATGAAAAGAGACGACTTTTAGCCGCTGGGCTAATATGTTCGCTCCAACCAATAACGTCAAAAGCAGGCGTCAACATAAGCGTCATCATTCCGCGACGTTTTCAACAGGATACCTCGCGGGAAATTTAAAATTGCAATTTAGTAAACTAAAAAGGCCGTATTGGCATGTGTTGCAATGTTAATATTTCATCATTGATATATAAACTATCAGACTGCGTGGTCAATAGTAGTGGGTTTCAGTAGGCCTTTAATTCTGTCTCTGTTTAATTCCTTGCTTCTTGTCTTGTTCAATAGACGTTTGAACCTGGCAGTTTCTGTAAAATATAGGATTATAGATCACAAAATGGTGACATTTAATGGAAATACCTCCCCAGAATGAATGTAAAAGATTGGCCAATGAAAGAATTGCACTAATGAGGCCTCCGAAAGACTTGTTTACCTCAAGCGTCCGTACCGCATGGTTGTGTGTGGAAAGCCGTCCTGTCAGTGACGGCTCACAGGCCCAGCGGGAGGTTCACTTTGGATGAATGAAGAGACATCCCAAAAAGCCTGTTCGCGGCAGGCGGTCCGACGAAACCTCCACAAACATCACTCCTAATTGTCCTTTACGCAAAAGAACCACCATTTAGTTTTCACAAGCATGCTTCCTTCAAGGCCCGTTTAATTAATCCACCTCATCCATTCTCACGTCCCGCCAGGAATATATTTTGTCGCTTTCTCGTGCACGAACAATTCGGATTGCCGACCTTCGGAAATAAAAAAGGTGCTTTCTTTCCTTTTGTGCAGGGACTGTATCGGACACTCCGTTTCCATATGAGTTGGGAAATTGTGTTAGATGTAAATATAAACAGAATACAATGATTTGCAAACCATTTTCAACCCATATTCAGTTGAATATGCAACAAAGACAACATATTTGATGTTCAAACTAATAAACTTTATTTTTTTGCAAATAATAATTAGAATTTCATGGCTGCAACACGTGACAAAGTAGTTGGGAAAGGGCATGTTCACCACTGTGTTACATCACCTTTTCTTTTAACAACACTCAATAAACGTTTGGGAACTGAGGAAACTAATTGTTGAAGCTTGGAAAGTGGAATTCTTTCCCATTCTTGTTTTATGTAGAGCTTCAGTCGTTCAACAGTCCGGGGTCTCCGCTGTCGCATTTTACGCTTCATAATGCGCCACACATTTTTTGGCAAATAATCATTAACTTTAGAATTTGATGCCAGCAACATGTGACAAAGAAGTTGGGAAAGGTGGCAAAAAATACTGATAAAGTTGAGGAATGCTCATCAAACACTTATGTGGAACATCCCACAGGTGTGCAGGCTAATTGGGAACAGGTGGGTGCCATGATTGGGTATAAAAACAGCTTCCCAAAAAATGCTCAGCCTTTAACAAGAAAGGACACCCCTTTGTCCACAACTGCGTGAGCAAATAGTCAAACAGTTTAAAAACAACGTTTTTCAAAGTGCAATTGCAAGAAATTTAGGGATTTCTACCCCTTCGGTCCATAATATCATCAAATGTTTCAGAGAATCTGGAGAAATCACTCCACGTAAGCAGCATGGTCAGAAACCAACATTGAATGACCGTGACCTTCGATCCCTCAGACGGCATTGTATCAAAAACCGACATCCATCTCTAAAGGATATCACCACATGGGCTTAGGAACACTTCAGAAAACAGTCACTAAATACAGTTTGTCGATACATCTAAGTGCAAGTTAAAGCTCTACTATGCAAAGCGAAAGCCATTTATCAACAACATCCAGAAACGCCGCCGGCTTCTCTGGGCCCAAAATCATCTAAGATGGACTGATGCAAAGTGGAAAAGTGTTCTGTGGTCTGACGAGTCCACTTTTCAAATTGTTTTTGGAGATACTCGACATCA
The DNA here is from genome assembly GCF_033978795.1 of Nerophis ophidion. Classification (NCBI taxonomy): domain Eukaryota; kingdom Metazoa; phylum Chordata; class Actinopteri; order Syngnathiformes; family Syngnathidae; genus Nerophis; species Nerophis ophidion. Next base: position 44,371,677 of record NC_084629.1, on the reverse strand, counting down.
TGTTATCCGGACAAAAGGGGAAGCGAACCATCCAGACTATGCTGTACGTGAATGCACAAAGGTAAGCGTTGTTGTTTTTATTTATTTGCCGGAGTGCTTATGCGTAATGTTCTATATTTTCAATGGAACATATAAAATGTTGGTGTTGTTTACTTGACAAATATTGCAATCACATGCAGCCTACACGTATATCTTATGATTGGCTGCCATCTACCAGTCACACTTATCATTACACCATGTATCAAATAAAATTGCTTCGAGGTTGGTTAGCAAAACCAGAATTATTCCCTAGGTTATAAGGCGCACTGTCGAGTTTTGAGGGGGAAAAAAGGATTTTGTGAAAATATATATTGTTCGTTTTAATATATTTTCTGGAGTAAAAACATGACACACACCTTCCTAATTGTTAGAAACCCCACTGTTTATATCAAACATGCTTCACTGATGAGTATTTGGCGAGCATCGCTTTGTCCTACTAATTTCAACGACCCTAGAACTCATTGTAGTTTAATGTGTACAACTTTCTCCGACTCTGCCAGAGAAAGACGTGTTTTATGCCACTCCTTGGTCTCATTTTGTCAATCAAACGTTTTATGCTGTGCGTGAATGCACAAAGGGAAGCTTTGTTGTTTTTATTGATTTGCTGGAGTGCTTATGTGTAATGTTCTATATTTTCAAAGGAACATATAAAATGTCGGTGTTGTTTACTTGACACATACTGCAATCACATTGCGCGCTACACGTATCTCTTATGTTTGACTGCCATCTACTGGCCACACTTATTATTACACCATGTACCAAATAAAATTGCTCCAAGGTCAGTAAGCAAAACCAGAATTATTCCGTACATTAGACGCACCGGGTTATAGGGCGCACTGTCGAGTTTTGAGAGAAAGTGCACCTTATAGTCCGGAAAATATGGTATGTTCCTTTGCCTATTGGTAACAACGTGGAGCTTAACTTATTTTATTCTATATTCTACCCATACAAGTGTTTCCTGGTTATATTTGCTTTTTATTGTGTTTTATTCTACTTAGAATAGAATAGAATAGAATAGAAAGTACTTTATTGACCCCTGGGGTAATTTCAGCACCACAGTCGACTCACAATAAACAAACACGTTGCCATGTGAATAATATAAATACAGTCTATTATACAGCATTATTCATGTGAATAATATAAATACAGTCTATTATACAGCATTATTCACATGGAAATAACATCAATACAGTCTATTATGCAGCATTATTCACATGGAAATAACATCAATACAGTCTATTATGCAGCATTATTCACATGTGAATAACAAAAATTTAGTTATTTTACAGCATTATTCACATGTGAATAATATAAATACAGTCTATTATACAGCATTATTCACATGTGAAAAATATAAATAATTATTATACAGCATTATTGACATGTGAATAACATAAATACAGTCTATTATACAGCACAACTCACATGTCAATAATATAAATACAGTTATTATACAGCATTATTCACATGTGAATAACATAAATACAGTCTATTATACAGCATTATTTATATGAGACTAATATAAATACAGTCCATTATACAGCATTATTCACATGTAAAAAATATAAATAGTTATTATACAGCATTATTGACATGTGAATAACAAATAAAGTCTATTATACAGCATTATTCACATGTGAATAATATAAATACAGTCTATTATACAGCATTATTCACATGTGAAAAATATAGTTATTATACAGCATTATTGACATGTGAATAACATAAATACAGTCTATTATACAGCATTATTCACATGTGAATAATATAAATACAGTCTATTATACAGCATTATTCACATGTGAATAACAAAAATTTAGTTATTTTACAGCATTATTCACATGTGAATAATATAAATACAGTCTATTATACAGCATTATTCACATGTGAAAAATATAAATAGTTATTATACAGCATTATTGACATGTGAATAACATAAATACAGTCTATTATACAGCATTATTCACATGTCAATAATATAAATACAGTTATTATACAGTATTATTCACATGTGAATAACATAAATACAGTCTATTATACAGCATTATTTATATGAGACTAATATAAATACAGTCCATTATACAGCATTATTCACATGTAAAAAATGTAAATAGTTATTATACAGCATTATTGACATGTGAATAACATAAATACAGTCTATTATACAGCATTATTCACATGTGAATAACATAAATACAGTCTATTATACAGCATTATTCACATGTGAAAAATATAAATAGTTATTATACAGCATTATTGACATGTGAATAACATAAATACAGTCTATTATACAGCATTATTCACATGTGAATAACATAAATACAGTCTATTATACAGCATTATTCACATGTGAATAACAAAAATACAGTCTGTTATACCGCATTATTCACATGTGAATAACATAAATATAGTCTATTATACAGCATTTTTCATGTGTGAATAATATACAGTTATTATACAGCATTATTCACATGTGAATAATAGTTATTATACAGCATTATTCACATGTGAATAACATAAATACAGTCTATTATGTGAATAATATAAATACAGTCTATTATACAGCATTATTCACATGTGAATAACATAAAAACAGTCTATTTTACGGCATTATTCACATGTGAATAAAATAAATACAGTCTATTATACGGCATGATTCACATGTGAATATCAATCAATCAATCAATCAATTACACATAAGCGCTCCAGCAAATCAATCAATCAACACACATGTGAATAATATAGTTATTATACAGCATTATTCACATGGTAATAATATGAATACAGTCTCTTATACGGCATTATTCACATGTGAATAACATAACTACAGGTTATAATACAAATACAGATTTGTTTCCTATTTTCTAGTGCTTTTGAGAGTGTTTTTTTTTTATGTTTTCTTCTTGTCCTTGAGCTATTGCGATCAAAACAATTTCCCTTAGGGATCAATAAACTTTGTCTAAATCTTAACACCAACAGCTTTTTACAAAGTGTTGGTGTGGTTTACGTGAGTCATTGTGCCATCAAATTGCAGCCTACACGTATCTCTTATGTCTGACTGCCATCTACTGGTCACACTTATCATTACACCGTGTACCAAATAGAATTGCTTCGAGGTCGGTCAGCAAATCCCAAATTATTCCGTACATTAGGCGCATCAAGTTATGAGAGGGATAAAAAATTATTTCAAGTGCGCCTTATAGTCCGGAATATACGGTAGATGAACTCACAAATTCCTAGGAGGGTCCATCACAAAGCAAAACCAAGGAGAGCTGTCCAACACGCTACAGACTGCTATGCAATCTCACACTAGCATCTCCACACACACACACACACTTTTCGCTGTGCTTACCCCACATGCACGTGTAAAAGTGTCACTCCCACACTCCTCGGTGCTGGACAAAGTGGAAACAAACCGTCTGGCAGCGCCGCGAGCCGTTGCTGCTTTCTATGTCTACATGCAGCTCCTTCCTCCGCTCTCATCCTTTAATCTGCACACCGTGAAGGTATTACAGAGGAGCTGGAGGGGCTGAGCCTGACTTGCCTGTCTGTCTTCCTGCCTGACATACCAGTAGTCCCAGGTCCCGGCAGGGTCAACCTGGATCAATAGCACCGCACGCACGCCAATCAACGACAACCTCAAACTTCCTCTTTATCCGTTTGCAGCGCGCCTTATAATACAAAATAATTCACAAACAAGGATGGGGCGAGGGTCACCACTTTGTAAGCAAATTGTCAAACAGTTTTAGAACAACATTTCTCAACGAGCTATTGCAAGGAATTTAGGGATTTTACCATCTACGGTCCGTAAAATCATCAAAAAGTTCAGAGAATCTGGAGAAATCACTGCATGTAAGCATTGATATTACGGACCTTTGATCCCTCAGGCTGTACTGCATCAAAAACCGACATCCGCGTGTAAAGGATATCACCACATGGATTCAGGAACACTTTATAAAACCACTGTCAGTAACTACAGTTGGTCGCTACATCTGTAAGTGCAAGTTAAAACTCTACTATGCAAAGCGAAAGCCATTTATCAACCACATCCAGGAATGCCGCCGGCTTCGCTGGGCCCGAGCTCATCTAAGATGGACTGATGCAAAGTGGAAAAGTGTTTTGTGGTCTGACAAGTCCACATTTCAAATTATATTTGGAAACTGTGGACGTGGTGTCCTCCGGAACAAAGAAGAAAATAACCATCTGGATTGTTATAGGCGCAAAGTTCAAAAGTCAGCATCTGTGATGGTATGGGGGTGTATTAGTGCCCAAGGCATGGGTAACTTACACATCTGTGAAGGCACCATTAATGCTGAAAGGTACATACAGGTTTTGGAGCAACATATGTTGTCATCCAAGCAACATTATCATGGACGCCCCTGCTTATTTCAGCAAAACAATGTTACAACAGCGTGGCTTCATAGTAAAAAAATGGGAGTACTTTCCTGGCCAGCCTGCAGTCCAGAAAATGTCTCCCATCAAAAATGTGTGGCGCATTATGAAGCGTAAAATACGACAAGACCCCAGACTGTTGAACAACTTAAGCTGTACATCAATAGCACCACACGCACGCCAATCAACGACAACCTCAAACTTCCTCTTTATCCCTTTGCAGCGCCTTATAATACAAAATAATTCACAAACAAGGATGGGGCGAGGGTCACCACTTTGTAAGCAAATTGCCGAACAGTTTTAGAACAACATTTCTCAACGAGCTATTGCAAGGAATTTAGGGATTTTACCATCTACGGTCTGTAAAATCATCAAAAAGTTCAGAGAATCTGGAGAAATCACTGCATGTAAGCATTGATATTACGGACCTTTGATCCCTCAGGCGGTACTGCATCAAAAACCGACATCGGGGTGTAAAGGATATCACCACATGGGCTTAGGAACACTTCAGAAAACCACTGTCACTAAATACAGTTTGTCGCTACATCTGTAAGTGCAAGTTAAAGCTCTACTATGCAAAGCGAAAGCCATTTATCAACAACATCCAGAAACGCCGCCGGCTTCTCTGGGCCCGAGATCATCTAAGATGGACTGATGCAAAGGGGAAAAGTGTTCTGTGGTCGGACGAGTCTACATTTCAAATTGTTTTTGGAAATATTCAACATTGTGTCATCCGGACCAAAGGGGAAGCGAACCATCCAGACTGTTATGGACGCAAAGTTCAAAAGCCAGCATCTGTGATGGTATGGTGGTGCATTAGTGCCCAAGACATGGGTAACTTACACATCTGTGAAGGCACCATTAATGCTGAAAGGTACATCCAGGTTTTGGAGCAACATATGTTGTCATCCAAGCAACGTTATAACGGACGCCCCTACTTATTTCAGCAAGACAAGTGTTACAACAGCGTGGCTTTGTAAAAAAAAAAAAAGAGTGCGGGTATTCTCCTGGCCCGCCTCAAAAATGTGTGGCGCATTATGAAGCGTAAAATGCGACTGTTGAACGACTGAAGCTCTACATAAAACAAGAATGGGAAAGAATTCCACTTTCAACGCTTCAACAATTAGTTTCCTCAATTCCCAAACGTTTATTGAGTGTTGTTAAAAGAAAAGGTGATGTAACACAGTGGTGAACATGCCCTTTCCCAACTACTTTGGCACGTGTTGCAGCCATGAAATTGTAATTATTATTTGCAAAAAAAATAAAAAATAAAGTGTATGCGTTTGAACATCAAATATCTTGTCTTTGTAGCATAATTAACTGAATATGTGTTGAAAATGATTTGCAAATCATTGTATTCCGTTTATATTTACATCTAACACAATTTCCCAACTCATATGGAAACGGGGTTTGTAAAATGTTTTTACTTCTATCGAGTTTGTGGACCCCAGGAAGACTAGTGGGTTGTTGTGGCAACCAGCTCATGGGGATCCTTAATAAAGAAAAAAATCAAATCAAATCAAATAGTCATGAAAATAAAGACAACACATTGAATGAGAAGGTGTATATACGAGATTTTCGTGAGTCGTATTTCTTAATTCTATAGTCTTGATTCCCTTTTTACTTTATTTGAATTGTTTGCTTGTTCTTGTTTGTGCCTTTGAGTATCATTTAAAAGTGTTTTAGAAATAAAATTAATTATTGGCAACACTAAATGGTCCCTAGTGTGTGAATGTGAGTGTGAATGTTGTCTGTCTATCTGCTTTGGCCCTGCGATGAGGTGGCGACTTGTCCAAGGGTGTACCCCGCCTTCCACCCAAATGTAGCTGAGATAGGCTCCAGCATCCCCTGCCACCCCAAAAAGGGACAAGCAGTAGAAAAATGGATGGATGGATTTTAAAAATACAATGAGGGCTAAAAGTATTTGGAAAAAAAGAATAATTTCTGATTACCGTATTTCCTTGAATTATTCGCAAAATATTATTTTTATTAGCGTATGTCTGGAATTTCCGCCGGGTCAAACTCGTCACGTCACGAGTGACACTTCACCTGTGAGGCTGATTTTAATCATTTGAAAATCGCATAAAGGGAAGAAGATTAAGAGCTATTCAGTAGGATTTAAGGTCCAAGCTATTGAATATGCTAAAAAGAACAGTAAGCAGCTATGTTTTATTAATATACCGTAGCTGCGTGTGTCAAATATGAGTCATTAAATGACTCCCGCCTCCTGGTGGTAGAGGGCGCTAGTGGTCCTTCTTGCGACTACTCGGCTGCAGAAGAAGTGACAACAAGCAGCAATCGTTTATGTTCCTCTCGCTTGCCCTTTTAACATGGAGGATTACATATCTAAAATAGTTTTCTAAACTGGACTTTCAATCAAAGAAGGAGGTAATAAAGGAAGATCTCCATTGAGACAGAGACTTTTAAAACCGAAGAAAGATAAGGAAGACTTCTATAAACAAGTTATCGATGCTTTTGATCAGAAGGAGCGGCGCATGGACTTCATTTATAAGTAAAGGTAAGACCATAATTACGTTTTCATGATGGTATCTTTACATCACACTCAAATGTATAAGCGCAGGCCTAAATTTACCGCATGCCTTTGGTTAACGCCTGAGTGAGAAGAGGTTTTAAATGAATTAGCGTATTTTCAAGGAAATATGGTAACTGTTGGGCCTTTCTAAACCACAACGGGTTTGCAAATAAAAACCTATTCAATGATTAAATGAGGCGCATAGCGGCTCGTACAGGACTGCAAGTACGGGCGCGATCCCGTTCAATTTCCACAGGTACCTCACGAAGTGAGAAGAGTCTAGATTATGTTACTGAAAGTAAAGGAAAAAAAAGTGTCAAGTTTCAGTGAGTTGTTGTCAAACCTGGCTGACAACTGAGGTGGAATTCACCCTGAGCTCAGGCTGACAGGCTCATACTGTAGCACGTAAGTCTGATGCATCGACGCTGCTTTCCTTAAGAACGTCTTCCCAGATTCTAAGCGCAAGTTTGCACACAATTCAAGAGTATAATATGCATTTTAAATCGGACAATAACCCAACATTCCAATTCCTGTCCTGCAAGACATCATATGAGTGCTCACAACAGTGTTTTGCTTTCTTTTTGGCTATTGTGTTGATTTGTGATGCCATAGCGCCGCCCTAGTGGCTCGACTAGAGATGTGTGGAAATGAAAAAAAGATAAAGAAAAATATATATTTTTAGTTTTAGTATATTTTCTGTAGGAGAACAAATAAATAAACAACTAAAAAATGTTGAGATTTTTGAGCGCCGTATGTAATGTTCTAGATTTTTAATGGAACATATAAAATAGTTTCTAGTCTTGTAATTGATTTATTTTTATTATCTTTTTATTAGTATTACTATTTTTTTTTTTACACTGTGGCACCTTGAGCTTGTTTGCTCAACGTAAATTGCATTTTTACAAATAAAATCTATTAATATTATTATTATTACATTTTGGAGTTGTTTACTTGAGTCATATTGCCATCATATTGCAGCTAACACGTATCTTTTATGTTTTAACTGCCATCTACTGGTCACACTTATTACACCATGTACCAAATAAAATTGCTTCAAGGTCGGTAAGCAAAACCAGAATTCAATCAATCAATCAATGTTTGTTTATATAGCCCTAAATCGCAAGTGTCTCAAAGGGCTGCACAAGCCACAACGAATTCCGCGGTACAGAGCCCCCATAAGGGCAAGGAAAAACTCACCCCAGTAGGACGTTGATGTGAAGGACTATGAGTTTTGTCCTACTAATTTCAACGATCCTTGAACTTATCGTAGTTTTACGAACTACAAAGGCGGACGCGCACAATTTTTTAGGATTGATGCAGATCCCAAATACAGATCAGCAGGTACCAGAAGGTAAGAAAAGTTGCTTTTGCTTAACATTATGAAACAAAACGCCAGATAATATGTCTTACCTTCTGCGCACACCATAATAATACTCCTATGTTGAAGCACTTCAAGCGGTGCGGCTTCATAGCTTACCAAAGTCGTACTAAAAAATGTTAAGATTGTTGAGCGCTGTGTGTAATATTGTAGATTTTTAATGGAACATATAAAATGTTGGTCTTGTTTACTTGAGTCATATTGCCAACATATTGCAGCTTACACGTATCTCTTATGTTTGACTGCCATCTACTGGTCACACTTATTACACCATGCACCAAATAAAATTGTTTCAAGGTCAATAAGCAAAACCGGAATTCAATCAATCAATGGTTTATTTATATAGCCCTAAATCACAAGTGTCTCAAAGCGCTGCACAAGCCACAACGACATCCGCGGTACAGAGCCCCCATAAGGGCAAGGAAAAACTCACCCCAGTAGGACGTTGATGTGAATGACTATAAGTTTTGTCCTACTAATTTCAACGATCCTTGAACTTATCGCGGTTTTTACCCGGACTACAAAGGCGGAAGCGCGCAATTTTTCAGGATTCATGCAGATCCCAAATACGGATCAGCAGGTACCAGAGAGTAAGAAAAGTTGCTTTTGCATAACATTACAAAACAAAACGGCAGATAATATGTCTTACCTTCTACACACACCATAATAATACTCCTAAGTTGAAGCACATCAAGCGGTGCGGTTTCATAGCTTACCAAAGTCGTACTAAAAAATGTTAAGATTGTTGAGCGCTGTGTGTAATGTTGTAGATTTTTAATGGAACATATAAAATGTTGGTCTTGTTTACTTGAGTCATATTGCCAACATATTGCAGCTTACACGTATCTCTTATGTTTGACTGCCATCTACTGGTCACACTTATTACACCATGCACCAAATAAAATTGTTTCAAGGTCAATAAGCAAAACCGGAATTCAATCAATCAATGGTTTATTTATATAGCCCTAAATCACAAGTGTCTCAAAGGGCTGCACAAGCCACAACGACATCCGCGGTACAGAGCCCCCATAAGGGCAAGGAAAAACTCACCCCAGTAGGACGTTGATGTGAATGACTATAAGTTTTGTCCTACTAATTTCAACGATCCTTGAACTTATCGCGGTTTTTACCCGGACTACAAAGGCGGAAGCGCGCAATTTTTCAGGATTCATGCAGATCCCAAATACGGATCAGCAAGTACCAGAAGGTAAGAAAAGATGCTTTTGCATAATATTGCGAAATATGTCTTACCTTCTACATACACCATAATAATATTCCTATGTTGAAGCACATCAAGCGGTGTGTTTTCCCGGCTTACCAAAGTCGTACTAAAAAATGTTGATAATATTTTTGAGCGCAGCGTGTACTGTTTTAGATTTTTAATGGAACATATAAAATCTTGGTGTTGCTTATTTGAGTCATATTGCAGCTTACACGCATCTATTATGTTTGACTGCCATCTACTGGTCACAATTATTACACCATGTACGAAATAAGATTGCTTCAAGGTTGGTAAGCAAAACCAGAATCATTCCGTAGTTTAGGAGCACTGGGTTATAAAGCGCACTTTTGAGTTATGAAAAAAAAAAGGATTTTGTAATGTGTGAAAATTTAAAAAAGACGAAGAAAAAAGTCTATTTTGGTTTTAATATATTTTCTGTAGGAGAATAAAGATGACACGAACCTTCCTAATTGTTAGAAATCCCACTGTTTATGTTACACATGCTTCACCGATGAGAGTATTTGGCAAACACCGTTCTGTCCTACTGATTTCAACGATTCTTGAACTCCTCATATCTTTTCACGGACTACAAAGGCGGACTTGCACAATTTTTCAGGATTCATGCAGATCCCAAATACAGATCAGCAGATACCTACACTTATCTCGTATGTTTGACTGCCATCTCCAGGTCACACTTTGATTGATTTATTGATTGATTGAATTTTTTATGAGTAGATTGCACAGTACAGTACATATTCCGTACAGTTGACCACTAAATGGTAACACCCGAATAAGGTTTTCAACTTGTTTAAGTCGGGGTCCATGTTAGTCATTACACCATTTACCAAATAAAATGGCTTCAAAATTATTTTGTAGATTAGGCAAACCGGGCTATAAAGCGCACTGTCGAGTTGTGAGGGGAAAAAAAGGATTTGTGATGTGTGAAAATGAAAAAAGATTCAGAAAAAAATATTTTTTTGGTTTGGTTTTGGTTTTAATATATTTTCTGTAGAAGAAAGAACATGAAACAAACCTTCGTAATTGTTAGAAATCCCACTGTTTATGTTATACAGGCTTCACTGTTGACAGTATTTGCCAAGCACCGTTTTGTCCTACTAATTTCAACGATCCTTGAACTCATCGTAGTTTCCACGGACTATAAAGGCGGATGCGAGCAATTTTTCAGGATTCATGCAGATCCCAAATACAGATCAGCAGGTACCAGAGGGTAAGAAAAGTTGTTTTTGCATAATATTGCGAAACAAAACGCCATATAATATGTCTTACCTTCTACACACACCATAATAATACTCCTATGTTGAAGCACTTCAAGCGGTGCGGGTTCATAGCTTACCAAATTCGTACTAAACAATGTTGATAAGATTTGTGAGCGCTGTGTGTAATGTTCTAGATTTTTAATGGAAAATATAAAATGTTGGTGTTGTTTATTTGTGTCATATTGCCATCATATTGCAGATTACACATATCTCTTATGTTTGACTGCCATCTACTGGTCACACTTATTGCACCATGTACCAAATAAAATTGGTTCAAGGTCAATAAGCAGAACCGGAATTCAATCAATCAATGGTTTATTTATATAGCCCTAAATCACAAGTGTCTCAACCTTACAGGTTGTACAGGTACGACCATATAATCTCACTAAAACACTAGTAACACAATAAGCAGCTAAGGGATTTTCCAGAATTATCCTAGTAAATTTGTCTAATAACATCTAAATCGCTCTGCCGTCTAGTTTTTTTTTTCCTAGTCCTTCACTCTCCGTTTCCTCATCCACGAATCTTTCATCCTCGCTCAAATTAATGGGGAAATCGTCGCTTTCTCGGTCCGAATCGCTCTAGCTGCTGGTGGCCATGATTGTAAACAATGTGAGGATGTGAGGAGCTCTACAACCCGTGACGTCACGTGCACATCGTCTTCTACTTCCGGTACAGGCAGGGCTTTTTTATTAGCGACCAAAAGTTGCAAACTTTATCGTCGATGTTCTCTACTAAATCCTTTCAGCAAGAATATGGCAATATCGCGAAATGATCAAGTATGACACATAGAATGGAAATGCTATCCCCGTTTAGATAAGAAAATCTCATTTCAGTAGGCCTTTAATAAAATGTGTTGTGATGGTTAAAGATTGATGAATTACATTTCAATTATTTCTCCTGAGGCAAATAGTGAAGTACCGTCAGTGGCCAGCAGGGAGCGACGTATTATATTTGACAGATTATAGAGGGACAGTTGTGAGTTATTGCATGGGTAAACATTTTTCCAAAGATCTAATTATGTGAATCACTCGTTCCGAGTCTCTTTCAAAACAACAGAGCGGTTACTTGGTATTTTTTCCCTGCAGATGATGGATGACGATAAAGCCCAGCATGCACGCTTTAAGGCACGGCCGCCATGACGTTGACAAATGGTCACCAAAAAACACGTCGGCTTTCACAACATCACTTGATACCGCACTAACATCTTTTGTTATCGCATGCAAAGGGGAAGAAGAAAAGATGGAGAGGTGGAGCATGTTAACTCAGTGTAAAAAAAAAAAAAAAAAAAAGAGATAGAGTTGAGGAAAACAAGCCGGATTGACAACTTTTACCCTGAAAGGAACAATGGGGGAAATGTGAAAGGCACAATAAGGGAATGAATGCATCGTTGCTTCTCACTAAAGAGTGTTTGCAGCACACCATTTAAATACCACTACAATACATGCATGATTGCATCATCGACATTGAAATAGTTTTGTCGGTTTCAAACGTGCTCAAAA